>NC_079173.1:40481608-40639108 GCF_947568905.1 Ostrea edulis
AAAAATTTTTTAATATAAGCACTAAATTACAATTGTATGTAATAATTCCATTTTTAATTTCAGAATGCTTATACTCCTATGAAATAATTTTAAGCCCATTTTCCCCACATAGACATGCCCATGGAATTATCTACCATCTTTTTGAAAGAAAATGTTTCTTGTTTTTCATTTTTATTTGATACTCAAATTCTTTCCACCACTACACAAGGTATACTAATTTACGAGAAATATGCATACCTTTCTGAGTTTTATCTGGTCATATTTTTTACAGGCGTTCATTATGATATCAAATGCATCTAACAATTTCTCACACTGTTAGAACTATTCCCTGTTAGGATTTTTGACGGCAGAGATGCACGTACATGTATTCAAATATATTTACTATGATATGTACTGCTGTGGTATAAAGTCACTAGTTAGAATAATCTAACTGTGTCTTGGTACAGGCCCTCACCACACTCAAACCGGGTCCGTAGGACATTATCACTTTAACGATGGAACATCCAATATAGTAAAGTCGCTAACAACTGTACCTTCCTCTCATCTTTAAACACCCAAACAGCACTGCATTTTGTGTTATGTTAGCAGCAAGAATACCGCCAATTGTATGAGAAATATTAATTTTATTTCTATCAATTCCTTTTTTCGTGATGAAATTCGTCTGTTTCGTCGACAAGAACGATATAGGTATTGTTACTGTCATCGTGCGTGGCCATATCTGTTTACATGGTTTTTAAAAATACGGAATAAAGATATTTCGCAAAACGAATAGTGATTACCAAATACAAATCAATAGGTTTGCGTTTCATGATTTTCTATTCGTAAAATTGAAAATGCATTTTATTTTTATTTTCGATTTGACATGTTGGGTAGAATTGGCGGAATTTAAAAAAAAGTAGAAATTTGCATTTTATTTTTTTTCCGATTCCCCAGAAATTAGGGTCGGCGGATCCGTAAACCAAGAAATAAAAAAACTGTGGCCATATTTTTGTTTATATCTCTATCATTGTTCTTGACAAAGATTCATGATGATATATGGCATGTCCCTGAAACATTTTACTTTTCCACTTTTGTCCATTCACTTGTTGTTTGTTCACCATGCATTTAGCATTTGCTCTCCGTGCATTCTCCATTCACAGTTTTGCATTCACAAACTACTCGCGTTCTCTGTTCACAAACCACTCGCGTAGAGCTCATTGTTCTTTCTCCTAGAACTCGCCATTTGTTCAGCGTTCTATCATTGTTCAGGTTTTGTCTCAGAACTCTGATAGTGAAAGGATAAATTTTTGTAACACCGACAGAATTGATAAAGGATTTATTGAACTTATATTTGGAGCACTGGTTAGGTTTGAAAGATTGCGAACTTGTGACCAAATGTTTTAAATCCAACTCTGCCAATATTCAGCAAAATAATTTCAATAACCCTATAATACTAATGATATTCTGTGCCCCTTCTAATTAGGGAGATGTTGATATGACACAGGTACGTGTTGCAATATGTTTTCGTTACAATTTACACCTTGCTGAAATTGTTAGATTGACCGTTAAAAAAAAGACTGTCTGAATTAATGATACAATTTTTAAGCCATTTTAGCATTTTGTATGAAAAAAACCCTAACCATCTGAATCTGGAACACAAATTTTCAGATTCATGATGCAAATTAACATGGAAAAATCCGGTTACTCTTAGACTAGTGCAATTGTATGGAAGGTGAAGCGTTCGGATTAGTGGCATCTGGAATTTTCCAGACCCCTCTGTGTTTACATGTACATTGAATGCAGTTTAATACCATGTACTGTTACTATGAACGTTGTTGGTATGGAAATGATTTCATATCATGAGCTGTTTGTGAGTAGTATAGTGAAGAATCACAGATTTTTGTGTGGGATTAGATTGTTTCTATGTCTCTCTTTACAGAACCGCAGGTCCGATCCATCGCTAATCACGTACGGCCGGACAGACAAAGTAAGTCACTCGACATATCCATCTCTTTCTGAAAAACAACCTGTAGATCATCAGAAATATAGCACCGCATTAAATTATTTATTAAAGTCTGGGTTCTCATTAAGGGTCGGTGATCGGTGATATAAGGTATTTAAATGTCGCAATCTGTTGACATTTTACGGATTATTTAATGCTATATTATAATGTCTGAAAGCTAGAAAAACAACCTCCTAGTGCGTTCTCAATTTCAAAATATTTTGCAAAAGTGGCCTACTTATTTCAATGTCGCGATCCAGTGGATTGATCCTAACCAATCCTGTCAACTCTAGGTCCCGTTTTACGTTTACTTGACGTTCATTACTACGCTGTTTGTTTCATGTATTCCCTGAAATATACATCTTACATGACACAATATTGTGACTCATGCTTGACAACTTGAGGGGAATACATGTTACATAACACCTTAGTGTCATTTTGAGGGGAATATGATTTTATGGGCTAATTACATGTAAGTTTGAGACTTATTGATGATGAGTCATTGAACATAGTGCGAATGTAAAGTTCCCATCAACTGAGTTAAATCGAGATTAGCATACGAGCATGGGTCGGTCATCAAAATGGATACCCATTGGAGACTTTGGAATCATGAAGGATCAATTTTTGTGAATTTCACAGAAATTTCAAACCACAACAAAATACACAAAATATTGGATTTTTCAACATACTGGAAAATGAAATTTCATCCTAATTGAAAATTCATTTTTGTTTGCACCAAACTTTGAATTCTGCAGGAGTATGATTTTCCCTCTTTTAAGAGGAAATCCTCTGAATGGCTCAATTTTTTGAAAAAATGAAACACTCTAGGTTTGATTTAAAGTAACAGAAAATTAAATTTTTCCAGGTAGAGTTTTCCTCCTTTTTTTGACCAGTTTTCCTCTGATTTCTGAGGAATTCAGTCACAGAGCTGATTGTATTACTAGGAATTACAGTAATATTCTGTTAATATCAAGATACAGTTTTAATTAGAATATTATTTGCACTAAGCATGTCTATAGTAAACTATTTACACTGTAAACTACAAGAAACTTCAGCAAATTCTCGTTTTAAGGACATGCATGCACAACATTTCTGACATTTTCTCTAAAGTAATTTTTTTCATTTCCTCGAGATGAAAAGTCTTGTATTATTTCCAAAATAGGATTGGATTTTATATTGTAGTAATATATATTGGCCTGGGTGATGCAATAGTAAGATCACGTAACTAGTAGTGCAACGGTCATAGGTTTGATACCCAATTATTGAAATATTCCATAGATTTTTCACTCCTTCTCTGTTATAGTAATGTCCATTCATACAACTTACTGTCATGTATAAAGCTGACTTTCCATTTTTACTTGCAACAGTCGAGAACTATCAAAATATGCTAGCCTAACTCTAAAACAGATATGTTAATATACCCCAATATTTTTTGTAGAAAAGCGATGAATGCAAGTGAATTGTAGTTGAAATGTCAAAACTTTTATATCATTGAGAAATGTTGTGTATGGTCATGAAAAAAATGATTGTAGAAGTATTAATTTAATGAAGAAATGCTTTCAATTTTAGCGATGTTGTTTAGTACAACATTCAATGATCATATAATTATCAATGAAGAAATGCTTTCAATTTTACTTTCAATTTTAGCGATGTTGTTTAGTGCAACATTCAATGATCATATAATTATCAATGAAGAAATGCTTTCAATTTTACTTTCAATTTTAGTGATGTTGTTTAGTACAACATTCAATGATCATATAATTATCAACGAAGAAATGCTTTCAATTTTACTTTCAATTTTAGCGATGTTGTTTAGTGCAACATTCAAGAAAAGAGTAGAGAAGCTGGCACGAGACATTTTGCTGGATCCTATCCGTGTTGTACAGGGAGAGGCAGGGGAGGTAATCTATTTTATTAAATATGAATTTTTACTAATAGGCTTATTATGAATTTTTAAAAAAAAATATATCATAACCCTTTGTTTTATCATGTAGTGATATTACTTGTCAATTTCTTGTTAAAATTTTTTTTGTAAAATTTTTGTTTACTGTTTCAATGAAAATAAAAAGGTTTATAATTTTTATACGCCCGTCTTAAGACGGGACATTTATGGTATGGCGTTCATGTCCGTCCGTCTGTCCGTCCGTCTGTTAGATTTTTCGTGTCCGACCCGTAACTTAAATACTACAAGGCCTAGAATCATCAAACTTTGTCTGTATAGGTACATCTTGGGTAGAAGGTGTGTCGCACATTAAAACCAGGTCACTGTGACTTTTCATTAAGAAGATATGGCCATATATGGCAAAAACTTGTCCGGCTCATAACTTGAAAACTATTAGACCTAGAATCACCAAAATTGGTCAACTAATGCATCTTAGGTAGAAGGTGTGTCGCATCCTACTTTAAGGTCACTGTGACATTTAATTAAGGTGATATAAAAAAAAATGTTTTAATGGGTACAATCTATACTGTTAACAATATGTGACGGGCGTATCATGTGCCGTGGCGGTGCACTTTATTTGTTACTGATAATTGTGTTAGAAAATCTATTGAGAGGCTCTGAATGAGGCAAAATTACATTTTTGTCCTCCTTTACAAAAATTGATTTCTATTATATACATGTAATGCTATATATTCAATAGAACCATAATCTTTATTTTGATAAAATCTTAAACTTAGTGTTAATTTTATCAACGATTATGTTTAAGGTTACATATAAAACTATCGTAATAGCACATTTTTACAACAATTGAAATAAATTTTTCAGATTTAGAGCTAGTGTTGCTTTAATTATTATATTCTGACCACCAATTTTATATAATTCCTTGAATTTCTGGGGGAATATTGGCACAGATTCTACACATCTCAGTTTAAGACTTTCCTTAAAAAAAATCCCAGCACTGTACAGAAATGTACCTCCGTGCCCTTCACACTGTGTGATGTCACAATGACAACAGTGCGTCACGATCGACGTACAGGTCTACAGCCGTATCGTGGGAAAATATGTCTCGATATTTTATGTCTCTCTACTACTGCTATCAATCGAAAAGTTGTATACTGTAGAATCATTTAAATTCGTGGGGGCCAGTTTTCGTGGATTGCTGAATTTTTACGGGTTTGTGGGGACGTAATTTCGTGGATTTATACATTTGTAAGAAAGATAACTCTGGAATGTAAATAGTCATTGAGGATGTAAATTCGTGGGTGAGGGGTACCCACGAATTCCATGAAAACTGAACCACCACGAATTCTAATGATTTCACAGTATGTTTGAATTGATTTCTCTGTGGTATGATACTTAAGTCTTTAATATGTAATGTGCAGGAATGCAATTTAGATATAATATTGTGGTGTTGACATCGCCCCTAATCTGCATATACTTCTTTGTATGAATAATCGCATCATATATAAACAGTGCGAAAGTTTAGCCGCATCTCCTACAGCCAGTTATACAATGTTCTGGATGTATAAGGGAGCAAACTTCTAACTTATATAGTATGATATAACGTCTATAGGAATGCGAGGAACTGTAGTAATTTGTTCATGACTATCGATATGTTGTCAAATTATAGCATGTTTAGTTTGAGTGCGCACTTGCTTCCAGCAGTTAGAGAGAGAGAGAGAGAGAGAGAGAGAGAGAGAGAGGTGTAGAATGTGTGTCAGATACACTTAGGAATACAACCATTATTCAAACACTATGACCACAGAGACTCTGCAGAGGTCCCTGAGACAGGTCCTGTGTATATCAAAACTATAAAAAAAAAAGCAAGGACAGGTAGATTTCTGCCATGTTCTGTCTCTCTGTATTTCTGCCTACATTTTCCCGGACCGTATGGTCATGAGATGAGTCTTTAAAGGACTTTTATATATATTTCTACACATCTCTTTAAAAGTTCAGTTAGGTAACTTGCATATACATGAACTCTTGCTTATAAGTAGGGCCTTTTGATGTTTCTTTGAAAATAAAGTGGGATGTGATAATAAGCTGTGATGATAAACTGACGTCATAGATAATTATCCCGTGGGAAATGTAGGTTAGCTCAATCACAGTCAACATATGGGTAGTATAGTTTCGGTGTTTAACCGTAACAAATATAATTATACTTGTGAATTTGTGGTGTAATTTAACACTAAAATTATAGAAAATCTAGCAATGGAAACCGGTAACCTTACTGCATGTTCAATTTGACCCACAATCTGGGAAACACAAACAGTGCTGTAGAACCCATCAGATATGCAGTATGCATGCGAGGTATTGAATACATATTATGTGTGTGTGTACCAATATATTTCTGCTGTATATTAGACCACTTCTTTGATTTTAGTAAAATGAGATTGATTGTATTGTCAGGCAAATGAAGACATTACACAGATTGTGGAAATGCTACCACTGGGACCTGCAAAATGGACATGGTTGATTAAGCGTCTTGTAGAGTTCACAACAAGTATGTTCAAATAATGGATCTTGACTACTAAGATATTTATGCCCCCCTCCCCTATCAAAGAAGAGGGGCATATTGGTTTGCACCTATCAGTCGGTCGGTTGGTCGGTAGACCACATGTTGTCCGCTCAATATCTTGAGAACCCCTCACTTGATGATAATGATATTTCATATGTGGGTTGGTTATGAGTTAGCTGCAATAATGTAGCCCTCTCTGATTTTTTTTTTTTTTTTTTTTTTTTTTTTTTTTTTTAGGGAGAGGGCTACAACTCCTTAGGATCTCCGTAATGGTGCAAATGCGGGAGTGATTCACTCCCGCAACATTTGCGCTCATTCTAAACATTTCCTGACTTTCTTTACGTAAATAAAATGATATTCTATGTTTCTTAGTCAATATATAAATTTACAACCTGCAACTTTAGATTTGTGAGGCTCTATTCTACCGTTTTCAACAATTTCGATAAATTCCAATTTCTCGATTCATATTTGTGCGCCATGTTTGATGTACTGAAGTTTCAACTTCCGGTTGTCAAGTCATTTGCATATATGCCATATAAGGTAGTATTTACATCAATGGACAAGTATGGAGGCGAAAGCTATTTCGTCGGTATTGAAAAGGTTTGAATTTAATATCAAGTTAAAAACCGAACAGCAGAGTGTAAATTCTTTCTGCAATAATATGATTTTCCTTTCTTTGTCGAAGTGGCTCGAGTAACTACATTTTCGCGCTGATTGTCAATGTTTAGGCTTTTCATTAGATCCACCTACGAGATCTCGCGATAACAAGCATGGCGGAGCAGACGAAGAATTTTGCATGCTGTACATTATATTTAATGAAAAACACCTTTATTAGACATGCCCGAGCACAAAGTTGGTACTCCTTTTGGTGTAAACAACATTTGGGACTAATACACAGAGTTTATTGTCGGTTATTCATAAAATTATTTTGCACCATTACGGAGATCCTATGGAATTGTAGCCCTATCCCGAAAACGTCAGTATAAAAAAAAATTGGATAGGGCTACATTATTGCAGCTAGTTATGAGTAGAAGAGGACCCCTATTGTTTTTCAGGTCAAAAGGTCAAGAGTGAATCTACTCTGGACACAGGAATATAATGTCCGCTCAATATCTTGAAAACCCTTTGCTTGACAGACATCGAACTTGGTACACTGGTACAGCCTAAGGAGTAGATGACCCCTTTTCATTTTGAGGTCACATAGTCAAAGGTCAACCTGGACATAGGAATATATTGACCACTCGATGTCTAGATGCTTGACAGACATCAAACTTGGTACACCGGTACATCTTCAGGAGAAGATGACCCCTATTGATTTTGAGGTCACATGGTCAAAGATCAGGGGTTAAACTGGATGTAGGAATATACTGTCCGTTCAATATCTTGAGAACCCTTTGCTTGACAGACATCAAACTTGGTACACTGGTATATCATCAGGAGAAGATGACCACTATTGATATTGAGGTCACATGGTCAAAGGTCAAGGGTCAAACTGGACATACGAATGTACTATCAGCTCAATATCTTGAGAACCCTTTGCTTGACAGACATCAAACTTGGTACACTGGTATATCTTCAGGAGAAGATGCCCCCCCCCCCCCCCCCCCCCCCCCCCCCCGACTTGTATATTTCTTTTCAATCTACATATGTAGATGTAATTCCCTTGCTGGGTAGCTCAGTCGGTTAATGTGTCGAATACTGATCTGTAGATTGCGGGTTTGAGTCCAACAGGGGTTTTAATTTTTTTTCAGATCACTTTCTACTGCATTTTTTTTTTACTATATAAAGTAAATTTGAAAGTTTTTAATTTCAAAATATTTTTGTCCACATCTTCAACTTTTCATCCGTATCAAATTTCTTTGACCAGAGTATTGTTCCTCCTTAAATGCTCAACATGAATGGTTTATTTTCAGTGGGAAGTGTGCTGATATTTGTGACACGGAAAGCTAATGCGGAGGAATTGGCGACAAACCTTAGAGCCAGAGATTTTAAAAGTAAGCTCTGATTTGTTGGGAAAGGTTAAACTATTGTAATATAAAGTGTAACATAAGAAATGTTGATTGTATCGTATCTTTAATATAAAGTGTAACATAAGAAATATTGATTGTATCGTATCTTTAATATAAAGTGTAACATAAGAAATATTGATTGTATCGTACCTTTAATATATTATGTATCTTGCGTTTTGTAAAATTAAAACTTAATGAAGATTGTTTTCTAACCAACAAGGTCAATGGGGGTGGGTACTCATTGCCGTTTTTTGCCAAACTGATGGGAGTCTTAAATTCCCCCAGTTTACCCCCAGCCAAACCTGATACCCATTTACAGCTTGTTGATCAGAGATGATGTTGATAGAAAAGGTTCTTCCAGGACACATCACACATCAAATGATCACTCTTAGTCTAGGATTTTATTGCCAACCGAGCCCATTAAATCACTGAGTCATACATCCAAGATGACATTCTTTTAAAAAAAAGAAAAATGTTCACTAGTCCTAAAAAAGCTAATTTACTATAAATAGATCTGGGCATTATCTACTCTCTCTCTCTCTCTCTCTCTCTCTCTCTCTCTCTCTCTCTCTCTCTGCCATCTTTATCTCACTAAAAATTAGGCATTTTGTTTTCACAAAAGATACAAGTGCTACATATATCGACTTTTTGTGAAAATAAATGCTTTTTTTGGATCGGATACCTTTATAAGACATTATTTCATGCACATCGACTTGTAGATTACGTATTTTAAAACCTTTTTTTATCTTTTAGGCATTTGATGTGAGTGCGTAGTGATTTATCTAGATCAGAGTTAGAAATCTTTATTTATGGTATGAGGAGTTTCGGGTCAAAACGGGCTTAACCCCTGTGGATTACTAGTGCAGATGTACTGACACTTCACCTCTACAGTGAAGATGTCTAAGTGTGTTTTGTGAAATTCTTGTCATTTTAGCTTAAGTTGTTTGCCTTTCTGAATGAATACAAGTGGGTAAAGCTAAATGATGGTCTTATTCTTGTTTCAGGATTTTGAAAAGGAGAAAATATTTTTATTTCAAATTTAGCTAAACAACAATTTATGCATTAGAAGTTCATCAAACTCTGGGTTGTCACAACACCAATAAAAATCTCACCCTAACACACCCAATTCTCGCTCTTAAATGATCAAGATCTCGCCCTTCGCCTCATTACATTTATCACAATGTGTTTGACTCGAGTTCACATACATATAAATATGTGTAATACTGGTAAGGGATAACACCAGTATTCATGTGTACATATACACACCTTTCAAATTTATGAATGATAAGTAAATTTTATTAGTATATTTTCAGTATCAAGACACTTATGATTTTGTTTTGGCATGAATTTCATTCTTGTTTTAGTGGGTCTTTTGCATGGTGACACGAGTCCTGAATTCTTGTTTTAGTGGGTATTTTGCATGGTGACATGAGTCCTGAATTCTTGTTGTAGTGGGTCTTTTGCATGGTGACATGAGTCAGATGGAGAGGAATGAAGTCATCACAACGTTTAAGAAGAAGGAGATACCAATACTAGTGGCAACAGACGTAGCAGGCAAGTCACCGTCAATTAATCAATGTACATTAAGGAGGTATGCTACACCAGAGAAATTTTATATGGATGAAAAGTGGAGGATATGTACAACAATATTTTGAAATTATAGAAAATTTTCAAATTTACTTTATTTAGTCAAAAAATGCAGTTTTAGTCCAAAGCAATATGAAAAAAAAATTAAAACCCCTGCTGGACTCGATCCCGTGATCTACAGTTCAGCAGTTGACGTGCTAACCTACTGAGCTACTCAGTTAGGCAATAACTATTTAAATAAATAGACAAATATTGCTAATATTCATATTTTCATCCATATTTTAAAAGGAAGTCAGCCATTATGACGATGTAGAGTACCTCCTTAAATAGATAAAAAACGCGAACATTTTTAAATAGAGCTTGGTTAGCAGGCAAGTCACTGTCAATTAATTTAATCAATTGATATTTACATGTACAGTTTTATGAAATAGATATTAAAAAGTTTTTAAATAGAAGTTGGGTCAGTCAGTAAAGTGCAATTATGAGGAGAAAAGAAATGAAGATTTTTTTTCAGAACAAATAAAATTTCAGTGGAAGTTTAATAAATGTATCTGATCAAAAGTATTGTTTTGATAAGAATTAATTCTTTTTTTCAGCCCGTGGTCTCGATATCCCCTCCATAAAGACCGTTGTAAATTACGATGTGGCTAGGGACATAGACACCCACACACACAGGATTGGACGAACTGGACGTGCTGGTATGGAAAATTTTAAATGTCGGGGTGGTCGATACTTGTATAGCTTTGGCAGTGAAAGCTTTTCATAGAATATATTTACATACAGAAATATGAAATATCTTCGATATGTGGTGATATGGATTGAGAATTTGTGTGGAAAGTAGTTTGTATTTCTTTCCATCATTCACAGTGTTTAAGTTTTTAGCTCACCTGAACCGAAGGTTCAAGTGAGCTGTTCTGATCACATTTTGTCCGGCATCCGTCTGTCTGTCTGTCTGTCTGTCCGTCTGTCTGTCTGTCCGTCTGTCTGTAAACTTTTCACATTTTCGACTTCTTCTCCAGAACCACTGGGCCAATTTCAACCTAACTTGGCCAAAAGCATCCTTGGGTGAAGGGCTTTCAAGTTTGTTCAAATGAAGGGCCATGTCCCTTTCAAAGGGGAGATAATCACAAAAATGCAAAAATAGGGTGGGGTCATTTAAAAATCTTTTTCTCAAGAACCACTGGGCCAGAAGAGCTGAAATTTACCTGAAAGCTTCCTGACATATTGCAGATTCAAGTTTGTTCAAATCATGGCCCCCGGTGGTAGGATGGGGCCACAAGGGGGGATCAAAGTTTTACATACAAATATATAGGGAAAAACTTTAAAAATCTTCTCAAGAACCACTAAGCCAGAAAAGCTGAGATTTACATGAAAGCTTCCTGACATAATGCAGATTCAAGTTTGTTCAAATCATGGGCCCCTAGGGTCGGATGGGGCCACAATAGGGGATCAAAGTTTTACATACAAATATATAGGAAAAATCTTTAAAAATCTTCTTCTCAAGAACCACTAAGCCAGAAAAGCTGATTTTTACATGAAAACTTTCTGACATAGTGCAGATTCAAGTTTGTTCAAATCATGGCCCCCGGGGATAAGATGGGGCCCCAAGGGGTGGATCAAAGTTTTACACACAAATATATAGGGAAAAACTTTAAAAATCTTCTTCTCAAGAACCACTAAGCCAGAAAAGCTGAGATTTACATGAAAGCTTCCTGACATAATTCAGATTCAAGTTTGTTCAAATCATGGGCTCTGGGGGTTGGATGGGGCCCCAATAGGGGATCAAAGTTTTACATACAAATATGTAGGAAAAATCTTCTTCTCAAGAACCACTGAGCCAGAAAAGCTGATTTTTACATGAAAACTTTCTGACGTAGTGCAGATTCAAGTTTCTTCAAATCATGGGTTCCGGGGGTAGGATGGGGCCACAAGGGGGATCAAAGTTTTACATACAAATATATAGTTAAAATCTTTTTCTCAATAACCACTGAGTCAGAAAAGCTGATATTTACAAGAAAACTTTCTGACATAGTGCAGATTCAAGTTTGTTCAAATCATGGTCCCCGGGGGGTAGGATGGGGCCACAAGTGGGGGGGGGGGGGGGGGGGGGGGGGTCAAAGTTTTACATACAAATATAGAAAAAAGCTTTAAAAGAACCATTGGGCCAAAGAAGTTGACATTTACATGAAAGCTTTCTGACATAGTGTAGATTCAAGTTTGCAAAGGGTAGTTTGGGCCATAATAGGGACCAAGGTTTTACATGCAAATATATATGGAAAGTCTTCAGATATGGGCCAAGGTGACTCAG
Source organism: Ostrea edulis (assembly GCF_947568905.1). Taxonomy (NCBI): domain Eukaryota; kingdom Metazoa; phylum Mollusca; class Bivalvia; order Ostreida; family Ostreidae; genus Ostrea; species Ostrea edulis. Next base: position 40,493,954 of record NC_079173.1, read on the forward strand.
GTGAGCGATGTGGCCCATGGGCCTCTTGTTTTTAAATTGCTTGGCATAAAATTATGGAAAATTACAAATGTCTGCCAGGGAAATATATGTACTTTTCAATCATGTGATTGTAATTCTGTGTATTTGAGCGACCAAAAAGATGAAATGTTTAGTTCCAATGACAATAAAACTAAACTCAGACAGGCGGTAATTAAATAATTGTTGTACTGGGTGACCAACAGCGAGCTCCCTTATCAAAGTGTTGCCTAGCCTAACACCAAGTAGAATTAGTCACTTAAATGTTGAAGTTCAGCTGATACCCAGGGTCATGAACATGAATGATTATACATTGAATATCAAATTTTAGTGAATGTTTTTTATTAGAATGTGAATGTGTGTATATGTATGTATGTGCTTACAGTTATGTATGACTGTAAATGCTGTAAAAAGGGGTCAAATGCTGTGAAGGTCACCGGGTTACATAATCAAAACCTCGAGTTAATGCCTACTGTCGCCTATTGGTTCTGCAAACTAGTCATGTGTCACCCCTTGTGTGGTCGTCTTGGAAATTTTTTGGTAGCTGAGTGACAGAAGCAAAAGGCAACTGCAACCTGTGTCTAGGGGGGTGGGGGGAACCCCAATAGAAAACCTCCGGTCCTACGGATGGAGGGGGCTCCGGTCCTACGGATGGAGGGGGCTCCGGTCCTGCAGATGGAGGGGGCTCCGGTCCCGCAGATGGAGGGGGCTCCAGTCCCGTGGATGGAGGGGCTCCGGTCCTGTGGATGAAGGGTCCTGCGGATGGAGGGGTGTGTGTGCAGGGCCTACAGAAACCCTAACCAGAGAACAAGCTGTTGGAGGAAGGATACATGCCTACCAGAAAGCTGGCTGGGATGTCTCGAAAGAAACTTGAGTCAAAAATTTGGACTTATTTCTTAGATTTTGCTCAAATTTTGACTGCTCAATTAAAAAACATCAAAGTTAAATTTGAGATTTTTTCGAGAAATCCAAGCTGGAACTTTTATGGAAGTGATATTAGGGATGTAAACTAGCTTACTGACTCTGTGAGTGCTGAACAGGACCTATACAGTTAACAAAGCTAAAGGCTGTATAGGAGGACTGGTTGCAATCATTGGTAAATATGAAAATATCGTACACCAAGCTTTAATGGATGAGTGATGGCTGAATGTTTAGTAAAACGAAGGTGATATGTGAGCAGTGTTACATGTACAGTGATACAGTCAGAGCTGGAACTGGGATTGCTGCAAAGTAAAGCGAGTAGTCAAAATGGGTCGTCAGTGAGCAAACACGGAGTGCAAAAAACGAGTAGAGGAAGAAAATTTGGTGAGCGAACATGGAACGAATAGTGGGGAATCACAGAATGAGTGAAAGAATACCCCCAACTGAACATTTCACACAGAATGAGTGAAAGAATACCCCCAACTGAACATTTCACACAGAATGAGTGAAAGAATACCCCCAACTGAACATTTCACACAGAATGAGTGAAAGAATACCCCCAACTGAACATTTCACACAGACTGAGTGAAAGAATACCCCCAACTGAACATTTCACACAGACTGAGTGAAAGAATACCCCCAACTGAACATTTCACACAGACTGAGTGAAAGAATACCCCCAACTGAACATTTCACACAGACTGAGTGAAAGAATACCCCCAACTGAACATTTCACACAGACTGAGTGAAAGAATACCCCCAACTGAACATTTCACACAGACTGAGTGAAAGAATACCCCCAACTGAACATTTCACACAGACTGAGTGAAAGAATACCCCCAACTGAACATTTCACACAGAATGAGTGAAAGAATACCCCCAACTGAACATTTCACACAGACTGAGTGAAAGAATACCCCCAACTGAACATTTCACACAGACTGAGTGAAAGAATACCCCCAACTGAACATTTCACACAGAATGAGTGAAAGAATACCCCCAACTGAACATTTCACACAGAATGAGTGAAAGAATACCCCCAACTGAACATTTCAGGGACTGTTGTAATGGTCTGATAACTGATAACACTAAGATGATGTCATTTATTTTTGTAGGAGAGAAAGGGTTTGCTTACACCTTGTTGACAGAAAAAGATAAAGACTTTGCTGGACATCTTGTTCGAAATCTGGAAGCAGCCGGCCAGCATGTTCCACATTCTCTTATACAGCTAGCAGAAAAGGTACAGTTTTACACTTTCTCCTGGTGAATTCACACTCATTGTATGTATCTGTAAACATAAACTTGCATTATGGTAGCTCACAATGTCAAGTCTTATATATCTTGTGACACTACATGTGTATGTTGCCAAACAACGATTCGAATGTTTTGTACAATCCCTCAAATGTTTTGTGCAATCCCTTGAAAGTTTTGTGTAATCCCTTGTATCGATTGATTTCTCTGTATATCTGGGTAGTTCAGTGGATAGATTGATTTCTTTATATCTCTGGATAGTTCAGTGGATAGATTGATTTCTCTTTATATCTGTGTAGTTCAGTAGATAGATTGATTTCTTTATATCTCTGGATAGTTCAGTAGATAGATTGATTTCTTTATATATCTGTGTAGTTCAGTAGATAGATTGATTTCTCTGTATATCTGGGTAGTTCAGTAGATAGATTGATTTCTCTGTATATCTGTGTAGTTCAGTGGATAGATTGATTTCTCTATATATCTGGGTAGTTCAGTAGATAGATTGATTTCTCTATATCTCTGGGTAGTTCAGTGGATAGATTGATTTCTTTATATATCTGGGTAGTTCAGTAGATAGATTGATTTCTTTATATCTCTGGGTAGTTCAGTAGATAGATTGATTTCTTTATATCTCTGGGTAGTTCAGTAGATAGATTGATTTCTCTGTATCTCTGGGTAGTTCAGTAGATAGATTGATTTCTTTATATATCTGGGTAGTTCAGTAGATAGATTGATTTCTCTGTATATCTGTGTAGTTCAGTAGATAGATTGATTTCTTTATATATCTGGGTAGTTCAGTAGATAGATTGATTTCTCTGTATATCTGTGTAGTTCAGTAGATAGATTGATTTCTTTATATATCTGTGTAGTTCAGTAGATAGATTGATTTCTCTGTATATCTGGGTAGTTCAGTAGATAGATTGATTTCTCTGTATATCTGTGTAGTTCAGTGGATAGATTGATTTCTCTATATATCTGGGTAGTTCAGTAGATAGATTGATTTCTCTATATCTCTGGGTAGTTCAGTAGATAGATTGATTTCTTTATATATCTGGGTAGTTCAGTAGATAGATTGATTTCTTTATATCTCTGGGTAGTTCAGTAGATAGATTGATTTCTCTGTATATCTGGGTAGTTCAGTAGATAGATTGATTTCTTTATATATCTGGGTAGTTCAGTAGATAGATTGATTTCTCTGTATATCTGTGTAGTTCAGTAGATAGATTGATTTCTTTATATATCTGTGTAGTTCAGTAGATAGATTGATTTCTCTGTATATCTGTGTAGTTCAGTAGATAGATTGATTTCTTTATATATCTGTGTAGTTCAGTAGATAGATTGATTTCTCTGTATATCTGGGTAGTTCAGTAGATAGATTGATTTCTCTGTATATCTGTGTAGTTCAGTGGATAGATTGATTTCTCTATATATCTGGGTAGTTCAGTAGATAGATTGATTTCTCTATATCTCTGGGTAGTTCAGTGGATAGATTGATTTCTTTATATATCTGGGTAGTTCAGTAGATAGATTGATTTCTTTATATATCTGTGTAGTTCTCAAGACCATCAAGGGGGTCATTACTAGTCATGTCAATATGCAAACATTCTCAGGAAGTGCAGATTGTGTGTTGTGTGGATTCAAGTTCAGTAAAGTCACAATCCCATGTGACTGATTGGGTGTCATAATACGAGGTCATAATTTGTTATGGGATTAAATAGGGTAAAAATCTTCTGAAGAACAGCAGGGCCAAGGTCATTCAGGTGAACAATGTGGACCATGGGCCTTTCCTTACATTTTTGTTTATCTGTTTTAGATTGTTCAGGATGTGTGAATTTCTGTGTAACTCTTTGGTCTTTTTGTAGAATCCATGGTTCAAGAAGATCAGAGGGAAGCAGGGGGGAAGAGGGAAAAAACTAAATCTCGGAGGCAAAGGTCTCGGATTCAAGGAGAGACCAGGCTTGGGAGCAGAGAGTGTAAGTATCAGATAAAAGGTCAAGGTCAGCAACTAGATAATGACATCATCTTCACAAAAATACTGCTTCTTATTGTTAAACGTTTAATATGGTATTCCCTCTTAAGCAAAGCAACACTTATGAATCATTTGTTTATCTGCCTGTCTGTCACACTCTTGCTACAGTATCTGTCTGTCACACTCTTGCTACAGTGTCTGCCTGTCACACTCTTGCTACAGTGTCTGTCTGTCACACTCTTGCTACAGTGTCTGCCTGTCACACTCTTGCTACAGTGTCTGTCTGTCACACTGTAATAATACAGTAGTTATACAATAGTAGTAAAAGTAGTTGCCTATGAAGTTTGTTAACTGTATTTTAAAAATCTTAAGAAATATGCTGTATATGCTCACACGATACAAACATACATGTTTCGCAATTACATTTGGTTAATATTTTACAGAGCACTAAAGTACAGGACTCTACGAGTCTAGGAAGTTTTAGAGGAATAGGGTCATCAGCTGGACCCCAGAGTGACCGCTTGGCCGCTATGAAGGCTGCTTTCACTGTGAGTAATTCCCTTGTTAATGAGCAGTTGATAACAGCTGTTATACACCACACTTAGTGTAAAATACGAACTGTTCACAGCTCCAGGTTCAATACAAACTGTTCACAGCTCCAGGTTCAATACAAACTGCTTATATGCTTTCTCTCCAAGTTGAATTCATTGATTTTATTTTCATATGATGTAAACATGCAGTATAATACTGTGGCCAAACGTCATTTGGTACAACCATTCCTACGCAGGATACAATCATTCCTACGCAGGATACAACATTTCCTACGCAGGATGCAATCATTCATACGCAGGATATAATCATGCTTTTAACACAGAGTACAACCAACCCCTACGGCAATTGACTATGGAGAGTGTAGATGTCCGTGAGGAGGGGTTAGAGAGTGTAGATGTCCGTGAGGAGGGGTTAGAGAGTGTAGATGTCCGTGAGGAGGGTGTAGAGAGTGTAGATGTCTGTGAGGAGGGGTTAGAGACTGTAGATGTCTGTGAGGAGGGTTTAGAGAGTGTAGATGTCCGTGAGGAGGGTTTAGAGAGTGTAGATGTCCGTGAGGAGGGTTTAGAGAGTGTAGATGTCCGTGAGGAGGGTTTATAGAGTGTAGATGTCCGTGAGGAGGGGTTAGAGAGTGTAGATGTCCGTGAGGAGGGTTTAGAGAGTGTAGATGTCCGTGAGGAGGGTGTAGAGAGTGTAGATGTCCGTGAGGAGGGGTTAGAGAGTGTAGATGTCCGTGAGAGTGTAGATGTCTGTGAGGAGGGTTTAGAGAGTGTAGATGTCTGTGAGGAGGGTTTAGAGAGTGTAGATGTTCGTGAGGAGGGTTTAGAGAGTGTAGATGTCTGTGAGGAGGGGTTAGAGAGTGTAGATGTCTGTGAGGAGGGGTTAGAGAGTGTAGATGTCCATGAGGAGGGTTTAGAGAGTGTAGATGTCCGTGAGGAGGGTTTAGAGAGTGTAGATGTCCGTGAGGAGGGTGTAGAGAGTGTAGATGTCTGTGAGGAGGGGTTAGAGAGTGTAGATGTCTGTGAGGAGGGTTTAGAGAGTGTAGATGTCCGTGAGGAGGGTTTAGAGAGTGTAGATGTCCGTGAGCAGGGTTTATAGAGTGTAGATGTCCGTGAGGAGGGTTTAGAGAGTGTAGATGTCCGTGAGGAGGGGTTAGAGAGTGTAGATGTCCGTGAGGAGGGTTTAGAGAGTGTAGATGTCCGTGAGGAGGGGTTAGAGAGTGTAGATGTCAGTGAGGAGGAGTTAGAGAGTGTAAATGTCCGTGAGTAGGATTTAGAGAGTGTAGATGTCCGTGAGAGTGTAGATGTCTGTGAGGAGGGTTTAGAGAGTGTAGATGTCCGTGAGGAGGGGTTAGAGAGTGTAGATGTCCGTGAGGAGGGGTTAGAGAGTGTAGATGTCCGTGAGGAGAGGTTAGAGAGTGTAGATGTTCGTGAGGAGGGTTTAGAGAGTGTAGATGTCTGTGAGGAGGGTTTAGAGAGTGTAGATGTTTGTGAGGAGGGGTTAGAGAGTGTAGATGTCCGTGAGGAGGGTTTAGAGAGTGTAGATGTCCGTGAGGAGGGGTTAGAGAGTGTAGATGTCCGTGAGGAGGGGTTAGAGAGTGCCCCATATGTTTATTTGTCCAGATAATTCTTAAGAATCATATAGCCTATCAGGTGACGCAATGAATTCAGATTTGATTGATGTATAGCATTCAGCCAGATCTCCTACCACGTGCTAAAACACTCCAACACAGTTAGAAAATGTGGTGTAAATTGGTCTCAGTCGTTTCTAGACAGAAAACTGCACCTAAAATTCAAATTACATCAGTGAAAAGACAACATCATTACAAATGATTATGATTAACTATATAAATCTGACTTTGTAGGTATTGTTTGTAATAATCTTGATCATAATCTTGATATTAACTGTTTAACTCACCTTTTGTAGGCACAGTTTAGCTTTAATCTAGAAATCATAATCATGAGAAACTGTTAAGCTTATCTTTGATAGACACAGTTTCAATCCGAATCAAGATTAATTTCCTTTCCTTTTGTAGGCACAGTTTCAATCCTAATCATGATTAATTTCCTTTTGTAGGCACAGTTTCAATCCTAATCATGATTAATTTCCTTTCCTTTTGTAGACACAGTTTCAATCCGAATCATGATTAATAACCTTTCCTTTTGGTGGCACAGTTTAAATCTAATCCTAGTAATCTTGATTGTTATTACTTTAATTTTGTAGGCACAGTTTAAATCCAATTTTGTGGCAGAAGAATCCAGCAGCATGCCTAAAGTGGAGCCCGGAATTTATAACCCCATAAACAGCAGCAGTCGAAAGAAAAAAAGCCGGTGGAATTAGCGTGTTTTAATATCAGTGATAATATTAGGTCCCTTTGAATGCTGATGAGACTTGGTTATCTTCAGTACATGAGATCTCAGAGAACTAAACTCAGTGTACCCTCTGTGATACGGCATGCATTTTTATCAGAATCGGTTCCCACTCAGTGTGACCCATTTTCAGCAGAGGCAACGCATAGATCTGACGTTGGACAGTCATAGCTTCTGAGACAATTTATATACAAAAATTCCTTCCTTTTGTTTTGGACTGAGATTTTTATATTGATGAACTAATGAAGTTGGAATTTAACAGCAGGATATCTATCATGTGTTTTGGGCTATCATTGTGTACCGTTGTAATTGGAGTTTAGGACATTTAATCCTCCACCCTTGAAGAAAAAAAAATCAAATTTGAGTTAATCAACATTTCTGCAAATTCCAATATCTACCATTATTACTTCCTAGTAATTAGTATGAAATATTGAAACTTTTCAGATTTCCTTATTCCTTTTCAGCCAATTGAAAAAAAAAATGCCATGGCCGCCTGCATATTGCCATCATTATTTTTAAGGAATTCTCAGAGTAAAATCTGATGCAATTGTAAATGATGTAAATACTTATTATTTAGAAATTCACAATTGGTATGAGAATGCACCTTTTAGAGCAGTTGTTTTTGGTATGTATTTGAGGGTCAATAGGTATATTAAATGTACCTATGGCTATGTAATGGATGAAAGAAAATAAAAATATTGATTTAGAATTTATACTGAATTGATATGCTGGTTGTTGAATGATTGCAGAAAACAACCACACATGTTGGTAAATATTTATTGAATTCATTGTTTTACCTTCCATCGAGAATTTTTCACTCATTTTATTGAGACATCACCAGCTGTAGGTTGATTGATTGATTGTGTCATGCTTAACGTCTCGCTCGAGAATTTTTCACTCATATGGAGACGTCACCAAGACTGGTGAAGGGCTTCAAATTTAGACCTATGCTCCGCGCTTATGGCCATTGAGCAGTGAGGGTTCTTTAGCGTGCCACACCTACTGTGCCATGGGTCACCCGTTTTTAAGGTCATCTCCGAGGACCCGTGACATTCACACCCGATGCCGAGTGGTTGGCAATGGAAATGTCACTACCTATTTTAATGACTTAGGTCTGTTGTGGCCGGGATTCGAACCCCGGCCTTCTGCATGCGGGGCGAATGCTCTAACCTATCTGCCACCGCTGCAGTCACCAGCTGTAGGTAAAGTACCACAAATTTAGACCTATGTTAAGTGCTCAGAGCCGTAGCAGTGAGGGTTCTTTATCGTGCCAACACCTGCCGCGACACGGTACCTCCTTTTTTAGCTCTTCTGAGCCGAAGGCTCAAAGAGCTAATGCTATGGCCATTTGTGCGGTGTGCGGTGTGCGTAAACTTTTTAGAAAAAGGGCTATAACTCAAGAACCCCTTGGCCAATTTTTTTCAAATTTGTTACAGGGTATCATTGGCCCAAGGGCTTTCATACATACTAAATAGAGGGATGTGACCCTTTAACAAGGGGAGATAATCAGGAAAATACAAACAAAAGTAGTGGTTGCTAAAAAATCTTCTTCTCAAGAACCACAGGGCAGATTATCACCAAACTTACACATAAGGATAAGGATATGTTGTAGATTAAAAATTGTTCAAGGCATTACCCTGGGGCAAAGGAGTGGTGTCAAGGTCACTTCAAAGTTGACCTAAATTTATATTTCCTTAAATCTTTGATATTTTAGTCATTATAAGGACTAGGATCATCAAATTTTGACAGTTGATGCATCTTAGGACCTTGTGTCAAGTTGTCTCAAAAGTAGGTCACGGTGACCTACTTTTTGAATTTTGCAGGTATTTATTTTAAAATTAATTTTGATGCATATCTTGGACACTTTGAAGCCTATGATCATCAAAACTTGTCAGTTGGTGGATCATGGGACCTTGAAATGCGTCAACTGAAAAATAGGTCACCGTGACCTACTTTCTGAATTTTATGGCTTATCATTTATAGATATATTTGAAGTTGTTATTTCAAATACCGAGAGGTTTAGAATCATCAAATCTTGTAAGTTGATGCATCTTGAGGCCTTGAAACATATTTATAAAAAAGTAGGTCACAGTGACCTACTTTTTGAATTTTGCAGATATTCAAATTTCACATTTTCAATTTTAGATGCATATTTTGGGCACTGTAAAACCTAGGATCATCAAACTTTGTCAGTTACATCAACTATCTTCGGTTTGTGTCGACCAAAAAGTATGTCACCGTGACCTACTTTTGGTATTTGACAGCTAAATTACTATATTTCAGACACTATTTGACCTACAATCATCAAACTTTGTCAGTTGATGCATCTTGAGTCTTCAGAGTGTATCGACCAAAAAGTAGGTCACTGTGACCTACTTTTGGCATTTGACAGTTATATTTATATATTTCAGTCACTAATTGACCTACAATCATCAAACTTTGACAGTTGATGCATCTTGAGTCTACGGAGTGTGTCGACCAAAAAGTAGGTCACCTTGACCTACTTTTGGAATTTGACGGCTATATTTATATATTTCAGATACTATTTGACCTACAGTCATCAAACTTTGTCAGTTGATGGGTCTTGCATGTTCGAAGGGTTTCGACCAAAAAGTAGGTCACCTTGACCTACTTTTGGAATTGGACGGCTATATTTATATATTTCAGATACTATTTGACCTACAGTCATCAAACTTTGTCAGTTGATGGGTCTTGCATGTTCGGAGTTCGCTGACCAAAAAGTAGGTCACCGTGACCTACGATTGGAATTTGACAGCTATATTTCAATATTCAGATACTAATTGGCTTAAAATCATCAAACTTTGTCAGTTGATATTTCTTGGGTTCTCAAAATGTGTAAACCAAAAAGTAGGTCACATTGACCTACTTTTTTGAATTCTTAGGATTTAACTAAAGATTTAGAATACTAAGAGGCTAAGAATAGAAATGGTGGGGTTGTACAATTTATCAGAAGAGCGATTCTAGGCCCTTGGGCCTCTTGTTAAGGTTCATATCGAAAAAACATGTGATTCTCATTTCTAAATGCCGAACATTTGGTGAAGTAGCAATCGCTGCCTATTGTAACATTTTAGGTTTGAAGTGGCCATGGCACGGGAGCCAGGCTCGAACTCACGACCTCCTAGATATGAAGCAAACATTCTACCACTGAGTTACTGCAACCAGTTCATTAGATTATTGGTTAGAACTGGTCTCTTATAATGGTACATATACAGTCTTCTTCACTTATATTGAAATTGTTATAGTGAACTATCTGTTATATTGAAATAAAATCCACGCTACCATTATGTATATGGTTCAACATCGGTTATATTGAACTTTAGAAATAATGATCAATTTGGGTCAGCCCACTGAATTTCAATATATCCGGAGTAGACTGTAAATTGAACAATTCGGCTCGGTTCCCTGAATTTCAATATATCTGGAGTAGACTGTATAATGAACAATTCAGGTCGGTCCCCTGTATAATGAACAATTTAGGTCCGTTCCCTGAATTTCAATATATTTCGAATTGTACATGGGAAATACTTTCATAGATTGTGTTCTATTGTTTGCTTACGTCACTAATATGAGAGTTTCAGACACTTATTGACTTTGAGATGTTTATAAGTTTGACATGTTATGTCACCCATTGTTTTTATCATGCATAGTACGTGTATAGCTGAAGATGTCAAAGCATTTACTTACAAGTGTTGTAGCACCTTTATAAACCAGCCAGCTCAGAGGAAAATGGCTGCTTTAATGGGGCAGAGTTGTTAGTTGGGATTGCATATAAAGTAGTCAAAATACGGAAGTAAGTTAATGGATAATTACAGACTTGTCAGACAAGGGAGATGTACTATGCGACACCTGTCTACTTATGTGACTATAAGTGCCACATGCGTGATCACCTAGTATCTACCTATGTATGACTACTAGTATCACATGCGTGACCACCTTTCGGCTTACGTGCGACCTTTCTGAATTACTTATTTTTAATTCAAAAATCTTACAACCGCAACTCCCCATTTTCCTCATAAATGCACTTCCAAGTGAAAATTTTCAAAGATATATTCCACTTTTAAGACTTTCCCAACGATACGTGCACATAACAGGGAACCATTTAATTTGTTGATCGCCAATATACAGCGACCATGGAGTCGTATTTTGGTACATACACAAGGCCTTGTTTTCTCGAAAAGTCTGAGATTTTACTCAAATTTAGACTGCTCAAATAGAAGAAAACTCAAACTTAAGTTTGAGATTTCTTCGAGAAATCCAAGCCTGCACTGTAGAATACCAGTGGCGTAGCTTCCATTGAGGCAACCGAGGCAGCTGCCTCGGTAAAAAAAAACACCTTTTACGTTGTTAAAATGTCGATAGCTTCTGGGGGGCGCAGCCCCCCAGACCCCCTGCCTCGGTAATATTCGAACCCAAGCTACGCCTATGATACCCCTTCTCATAGTTCAACATGTACGTTTCTATTTCTAAAAACGTAATCAAGTCATGGGGTTAACAGCAGGTGTGGGCAGTCAATTAGAAAGTCTTGCTCCTACTAGACACATGATCTCACCTGGTGTGCCCAGGGGTCAATGTTAGCCCCACTCTTGATATTGCATTTTTATAGGATGACGTCATCTCCACCTTTTCATTATTGCAATTTGAATACTGGATTCTAATAGTCTTGGTTGGATTTGAACATATTGTATAAATGCATTTTATACAAAGGGTTTGAACACAAGTTCTTTCAATTTACGAGGTTCTCACTTAATTAAAATACAGATGTCAATATACTAATTGATATAAATAGGCATAATCCTATCTTAGTTACATTAAATAAATATACATGTATTAAAGGTTAGTTATTTAAATAAGGCACGGTGTTAGGTAGTAGTAACAGTAAATCTTCCAGAATCTCTGATGAACTTTTGAACAGGGGAAAAATATGTTGGTTTATTTCAGCATGTTGAGCTTCGTCTCCCCACAGAAGTAAGTGACAATCAATAATAGATAGCCTTGTTCTAAAGTTTGAACCATCTATCCAGGGGTGATAGATTTACACTTTTGTCGGAAGACTCCGGGTTTATTATGTTATGCCAAAACCAAGGTCCCGTGTCACTGCAGGTGTGGTACGATAAAGATCTCTCCCTGGTCAAAGGCTGTAAGCGCCAATCATAGGCCTAAGTCTTGCAGCACATCACCGGCAATGGTGACGTCTCCATACGAGTGAAATATTCCCCAGAGGGACGTTAAACAATATACAAATGTACAACCAATAAACTCAGGCGTCGGAAGCAAATTGAAAATGGGGAGAGGGGGAGGGCTAAACCAAAAACGTTTCTACGTCGAGCACACATACAAGCTACTTCCTATTGTCTATTGAATTCATATACAAATTATAACTGAAACTACAGTACTTGAGTGAGCTGCAGGAATTGGCTCATCAAAACGTCACAGCATTTCAGTTCTTTCATTAGAATTTTCCAAAAACGGATAATCTGTGTACATTCTCACTAACAAATTCATTGCTACGCCCCATAGATCCAGATTCTCCGTCTCTTCTTCATATACGTGAAGGATCATCCGGTTATTTAGCTAACTTGGGTAAAAGTTGATCGCAGATATGATTTGATGCGGTGCAGCGTGCTGAACATTCTTTCATTAGTAGCATTTGGTGCTGGCATTACAAGAAGTTCATTCAAAACTGCAATTTCGCTATACAGTAATATGCCTTCTGTTTTGATGAATTCAGTTATTGTCTGACTGGAAGGAGTGTGTCTTTGTGGAGATTGCACCTGAGTGTTTGAAATTGAATTCTCAAATTGTTGGCATTGATGTCTGTACCGTATAAATTTGAGACCATCTCAAATTCCTTATCAAAATTTTCTCCTCTAACCCCTTCAACAATAACAATTCCAGCTGCATATATTTGGCATACCCTGGCTGATCAAAACGATTTCTAATGCCATTCACAAGTAAATCAATTGTCTCAAAATATTTAACTCTGTACAAATCTTTGCAAGTGTCGTGGTGATACAGATATCCTTCGTCATTTTTTTTTCGGAGGATGCCTTCGACGAGGCACTGCAGGACCATCAATATCAAAATCTGTGGCTCTTTTTTAGCACCCTCATAAAATGAGAGAAAAGCTTTGTCTGTTCTAAAAGACTGTTATACAACAGAAACAAAATGCTGCATGTAATGACACATAATAGTGGAGCCATTTTCATTTCTCACACCAAGATCGCTGGAAAAAAACTTTTCTGAACCCCTAAACTTGATAAAGGAAATTTGAAATTCGTGGGTTGGAAAGGAGACTCTTTTATGTAAAACTTATACGGTACTAATTTTGAGACCATCTGACAGAATGTTGTAAGTTTTCTGTTCCAAGCTTGTCCAATTGTTGCTTTTTAGAGGTTGAAGTATTACTTGGACTATCTTCAAGCTCATACTCCTCACATTTTAGATCTTCATCACCCATTCTGAATGTAGAAGGATTTTCGAGAGTATCATAAAGCTCCGCTTCATAACCATTTTCCAAATCAGAGCTGCTAGGGTTTCTTGAACCCTCGGTAAGGACATCCGATGGAACACAGAGAACAAAGTGGTTAAAAGACCAATTCTGTGGTACCACATTGGATGTATGAGTCCACATCACACATATTTCATTTGAAGACACATCGTAGTCCTTGAACGGCTTTATTAGCTGATTATGGCCGTCTCTGCTGATAGCAGAATTTATTATCTCTGGGAAAATGCTTCGGATGGGCCTACAAATTGCATTGCAAACACCACAAATGTGCAGCAATGAGGACTACTCGCCTAACTTTGCAGTTATAAGAACTTCATTCTGCAGAGATTTTGTTGTATTACCAGTTACTCTGCATTCATCTGAAAGCGAACTCTCACAAAAATATGGCATCAAGAATGCATTTTCCGATATTTTGTCTAAATTTCAGCGTTTAAATACCATTTCTCATTATGCACCAGTTCAGATAAAGTTCGAACTCGCATTTCAACATGGTGCTTTTCATATTCAAATATTGAAAGGGAAATTGAGCGGTAAAAAACAATTATCACCACCTTACACTTTCACTGGAGTTTGACATTGAGGAGCGTCAGAAGGATACAAGGTCAAAGATTGATTGTCTTTGAAAATCGCTCTGAGATACGGATGGTAAACATACAGCCTCTATCCTTTTCAACATGACTAGGAATTTCAGTGCTGCCCACCATTTTGTTGATGCATTCAGAGCTTCACATAGTATTTTCTCGATGATACTCTGGAATTGTCATCCATTGTAAACCGTTATCTTTCAGTTCAGTATGCAAGGTGAAGATAACGAACAGTGATCAATCTCATAACTCCTACAAGCAATACAAAATAGATAGTTGGGCAAACACGGACCCCTGGACACACCAGAGGTGGGATCAGGTGCCTAGGAGGAGTAAGCATCCCCTGTTGACCGGTCACACCCGCCGTGAGCCCCATATCTTGATCAGGTAAACGGAGTTATCCGCAGTCAAATCAGTGTGCCAAGAACGGCTTAACAATCGGTATGAAACACGTCAGACAGCATTTGACCCAATGCGAGGTTGTATTGACGAACTAGATCGTTATAACGACCATAGAATTTGCAAAATACTGACTTCAATCGAGACTGTTGAAATCCCTGTACCATCGACTTGTTTGTCAGTAGCTTACCTCGATTTAAAAACTGACTATACCCAGAACAAGCTCTTGCATATCGAATCAGTTGAGATATATAAACACCATATGCAGGTGATAATGGAATATTGCTACATAAATGTGGGAAGTTGACGATGGAGAAGCTGAAATCATCCTGTTTGTCATACAGTTGAGTTGTCAGTTTGCCGTTAATGTCTACTTTCAATAAAATATCTAAGTATGAAGTAGAAGTGGACGACTCTGTGGTGTCCTTTATTTCGAGCTCACAGGGATATATCAAATCGACATATGAATGAAAGCTATCATTGTTAATAGACAAAACGTCATCGATATATCACAGCGAGAGATTTTTGCTTCTCACGTAGAAGTTTTTGAATAAATTCTGCTTCATATGAATAATGAATCAATAATAATGAATTCATATGAATCAATCACGAAAGGTACATAAAGATAATCAAAAAGGTATAAACGAAATTCTATCCATAAATCTTATTCTGATAATATGAACAACCAATATGACAGGACGAATGACGTATACGCCGTGCAATGTAACATTTAAAGGTAGTTTTAGAATTCTGCTGCTCAGGTTATTTTCCCGGATTAAACCGCTTAGTGGTGCAATTTAAACGATTAATTGATTGATTGATTATTGGTAGTTTTACGTCCTGCTCGAGAATATTTCACTCATATGGAGACGTCACCATTGCCGGTGAAGGGCTCCAAAATTTAGGCCTATGATCGGTGCTCAGGGCCTTTAAGCAGGGAGGGATCTTTATTTCCGGTCTCATGATCCGTAAGTCGCCTCTTACAACACACAAGGGGATGCCGAAGACCTATTCTAGCCCGGATTCCCACGGGTCCCATTGAGTCGCCTCTTAGTTATGACACGCAAAGGGATGCTGAAGACCTATTCTAATCCGGATATCCACGGGCCGTGGAATTTAAATGTTATACACTGGGAATAAGAAATTGATTAATAACGGTCAGCAATATTATCAACTTAATTTTCAAACAGTTTAAATGAAATGGCTAATTTTACGAACAGTGACCAATGTCATAAATAAAAATGAAATCAGAGAATTGAGGTAACTCTCTGCCAAAAACGTTTGGGAGCTAAACCCCTATATTCAATGCATATATCATGTTTATATTTGCCAAAAAATTGGAAGGGGGAGCTCCTAGCCCCCCGATTCTGACGCATATGCAGTAACACGGATGTATTACGAGAAAAAAATTGAAATGATGAAATTTAAAGTGGGAATCACAATGCTTTAAAATATTCCTTAGGAAGTGGGACAATGACATTATACTGTACTAGATGTTATGATTTTATTTTAAAAAAGTGAAAAGATTATAATTTAATACGCCGGTTTCGAGATACGTCCGAGTTATTCCATTTGGAGAACTCTCGTACATAGTAAGGCGCGAAAGAATTTATTTACACGCGGGAGTGGGACAGATGTTCATCACAGCGTAAGTGAATGTACACAGTAAGTTTCTCATACGCTGTTTGATAACCCGAATTCGACTGATACACAAACTAAGTAAGTGATAAGTATTTAGGGAGTAATTAAATACATAGAATTCTTATTCTATCACGTTATTTCGTTGGTCATAAGTACCATATCCAAGATATTTCTTGCAAATATGACATTGTTTGATAAGATAACATAAGTTTATTCCAATTTTGGGCCCAGAGGGCATAACAGTAAGACATTTTATAAAGAAGGAAATTCAAAAAAGAAAGAAAGTTTACAACATTAACTACAGGTGCAAACTGCGTGTGGATGCAGCATGTTGGGGAAACAAGTACATACATATATGAATTGCTAATCATGTATATATACAAGTAGTTGGACAGTATCAGTATTATACCAATATATGAATAATAAACTATAATGATTTTTGCAGTTTTAAAGCATCACTTCTTTTTCTGAAAGTTTGCACTAAATATTCATTCAATTTGACAATTACTGGTTTGTCTTCATTAATCATCAACCAAGTAAATTTGTCCTTCTTTGTTAAATAGATAAAAAATTTGTTGAGCTTGTATATACCATTAAAAAACATATTTCTCTCTTCAACATAGAATGGACAATCAGTAAGGAAATGAAATTCATCTTCAACACAATTAAGGTTACATAATTCACATATTCTTTTGTTTCTTTCTAAAGAAATCTTCTGGCCAGAATTGGTTTTTGTAAATTCATATCTTCCTCTTTCAATTCGAAGGTCATGTGCACTAATTCGAAATCTACATAGAGTGTTTCTTAATTCTAGGGATTATAAAATTATATAACTTTCCATAGTAAAGTTTTCTTTATACGAAAAATATGTTGTGAGTTTTCCTGATTTCTGACCCTCTTCACGTCGTTTTGATCAGTAAAGTAAAAATTGTTTCCGTACCTGATTCTTCATTTGTTTTTTGAAAAATGAGAATTTGAGATTTTTACAATTGGGTACCAAAATGCCCATTTTTGCCTTAAAATGATTAACGTTTTTGTACCAAAAATTTATATTATATGAATTCAGATTGATATTCTCTGTATAAGCACTGTATAACAGGGATGATTCTGGGCAATTCTCAAGGCTATGCCAATATAGTAAAATACTTTGGATTATAGAGCAGAACATAGGATATCTACCCAATTCAGAGATTATTGCAATATTAGTACTTCTTTTACCGGCACCCAGTAGATGTTTACAAAACTTAATATTCAGGTTTTCTACCTCCCAATTTTTAAAGATATCATATAAATCTCTGTCTTTTTCCAGCATGCGTGTTGAAAGTGTTCCCCATATCTCGCAGCCATACAAGGCGATGGGTTTTACCATATGGTCAAAAAGATGCAAAAATGTTTTAATTGGTGGATCGATAGATTTGATGTCTTTATAAAGTTTGAATGAGGCCTTAAGAGCTTTATTGTATAGATCAGATTTTACTTCCTTGAATGAACCACAGGAGGATAATATTACTCCTAGATATTTATATTTGTTAGTACATTCAATACATATGTTACCGAACACAAAATTTTCTTTAATTAGGTGTCCGCTTTTATTAAAAATGACTACTTTTGTCTTATTGGTATTAATTTCTAAGCACCAATCATTCAATATTTTTCAAGTAAGTTTAGTTTGTATGTTTCCACTTCGGTAAAACATTTCTTTCGACAGTATTTTGTATTTCCCACATTTACATATTTAAAGAGAAGCCGCTTTTAATATATTTCATCGTCTTCCTCGTTGGCTGTATATCCACTCTGTCCCACTTAGGCATTCAAAATTCCACTAAATGCACCTCCTATACAGAAGAGTTCGTATCTCGAAACTGGCGTATTTAAAATCAGGAATTACAGTAATTTATTATTGCAAGTTTGATTGTTTCCGATGTCCAATAGGTCTGCGCCCTTCGTCGTACGTCGTCCGTTAACAACTTCTTCCCAGAAACTAGTGGATCATTCTTGACCAAATTTGGTATGTAGCATCTTTAGTTGAAGTAGACCGGAATTTTGAAATTTCATGACCCCCCCCCCCCCTCATTGTAAGGCGTCTTAATGTTTGGGGTAAAAACGGTAAAATTGATGTATTTCTTTAAAAGTCTTTTTCTGAAGAATCACACACATGTAGCAAAAACTAAATGCTAAATGCTGTAGAGCAGGAAGACCTCTACCAAAATTGTAAATTTCATGATCCCCGGGGTATGGGTCTGACTCCAGGGTGGGGGCAAACTTAGTATGTTGGACTTATGTGTAAAACATATTACTGAATTGAAACTAAATGGATATTTAGAAGGAGTAGGTAGACCTTTGCTGAAATTGTAATTTCATCATCCCGGGGTAGTGCTTCTGACCCCAGAGTGGGGCAAAATTTAAAATTAGTATGTAGTATTTATGTGTAAGTTTGTTGATACTGTATAAAATCTAAATGCATACTTAGGAATAGCAGAAAGGGACGTACTAAAAATGGTAAATTTCACAACCCAGGGTTTTGACTCTAGGATGGCTCCAATTAGTCATATCTTTCAATGTTTTAATGTTAATACACCTATCATATAATGTAAAGCCTTTCATCGGTGTATACACTTTTGAGGGCATTAAAGTTTTAAGAACACATCTTATTTTATACTGTTGCTGAACATTAGAATTTAACTTAGATATTCAAAATAAGTAAAAAAAAAAATTTAGATTTCATAGCCCTTGGGAGTAGTGATACTTTTTTACTAGTACTCAGGTGACCGATAGGGCCTGTGGGCCGCTTGTTAATACTTAGCCTTAGAGTTGGTAGGAACTGAGAGTGTATGTTGTTATAAGGTCAGTTTTTCATTCTCATAGTTTGAGTGTGTACTTTGTGAGATGATGGAGACGAGAACAAAATGCATATCAATTATGCTGTAGGCTTAACTGTTTTTAATTTCTATATAACAATTTTCTCGGAGTTTAACAGAGTCTCTGTCCAACTGCTTTTTATGGCGGTCCTTCCACCGACAAAAATGACCTGTACGTCTTTTTCCTCGCACATTTGTTCGAAAATTTTATGGAAAAAAAAACCCCTCAGTGTACATGTTTTCTTCTGATATGTCTGACACGTAAGTGGAAGAAAACACCCCAATGAAATGAAGACCTTAATGTGATAATTGGCTTTTTCGTAATCCGTTTATGAAACGATCAACAACCTTCTCACTTGAGGTCGCAAATGACGTCACTTATAATTTCGCTTGAAATGAATTAGATTCCATGGCTTTCAAACTCGAAAACTACTAATTATTTAAGTCATTTTAAGAATTCAAAGAAAAGAATTTTGCTAAAACAATTGCTGAGTTTAGTTACATGCGATTTGTCTTTCAAATTTCCATGGTAAAATATATCAAAAACAATTAATTCAATGTGCTTCTGTAAGCGAGCGTTATGGAAGATTGGAGATATTTAATCCGTTAGAGTCAACCTGGCCCAGTATTGTCATAAACACTGTCATAAATTGTTCCGGATTCATATTCTCCTGCTAGTCAATGGTAAACAATGGCGTAACTCGTAAAGCTGACGAATATAACTTTCAAAAACGGTAGTCTCGTGTTATTCAGAAATTGATATCCATTTTAATTTACATCTTATAAGCAATATAATAATAATTGGGTTTCCGTGATTGGAACTTCATACAGTGGTAAAATAGTTTCATAGAGATTTGATTCTGAATTATTTTTGATTTCTGCCTTTGTCCCATACATACGTGTACTATATATACTATATGTAACAGTTATATGCCCATCATATATATGATATATATATTAACATGTATTATATATATATGAAATACATTTGTATTCAAATTAACGCAATAAATTTTGATGTATGTCTTTATAATAACAACGCCCACTTGCACGGCTATATTATTGCCGCTAGTTCAGATGCTGTCTGACGTGTTCATACCGATCGTTAGGCCGTTCTTGGCACACTGATTTGACCATGGACTACTCCGTTTACCTGATCAAGATATAGGGCTCACGGCGGGTGTGAACGGTCGACAAGGGTTGTGCACTCCTCTTAGGCACCTGATCCCACCTCTGGTGTGTCCAGGGGCCGTGTTAGCCCAACTGTCTACTTTCCATTCTTTATTGAAGTTATGAGATTGATCACTGTTCGTTATCTTCACCTTTCATATTTCTACCTTTACTAAATTCGATTTTAAGTGAACAAAAATAGTTTTGAAGAAGATTTTATTTTTGTTTCTTAAGAAATTGTACACATGACATGATATAACAGTAACAAGACAAACAACAGCACTTGTAAATGAATATCCAGCCTTACTTTAATCGTTGTTTGATTTCAATGATATACGTTGCATGATAATCCTAGTTTCAGGATATACAAAAGTTAATGATACAAGTTCATTGATCTAAGTTGTATGATATAAGTTCAAAGTGTTAAGTTGCACCAATGTACCACTCTCAATGGACTTACTTCATACAGCGTGAACCCTTACAACAGTCTCCAGATCACGTTTTACAGAGTTATAGTGATGTCACATTGAGTCTTGATAAGAGTAAACATCATCCAAACCACACGTCTTCGTTGGGTGAGATGACAAAAAAGTACCTCCATGCAGTGGCAAACCTGAGGCAGATTTGGAAGTGCAAAAAATGCTGATATGATCCAATGCTTTGTGGAATTGATCTTCACTAAGTCTGAGCAGAGTTGAGGTGAGTTGTGGAACGTTGCATTGTTTTGGCATTACGATGGCCATAGTGAGGTTTCTGTGATGTTGCTGAAACGTATCTAAGGAAAACAGTTCACTTTATCTCTTTATATAATGAAGTAAAAGTAGTTTTTGTGAGTAATGTTTTAATTTCACGGCTCACTAGTGACCTCTCACGTTCACCGCAGATGGCTCTCATAGCAAGTAATTACAGCATTAAAATGTTCTATAATTCCGATAATATTATTAAATTAGATGCTAACTGACACGTTGAATTCATAAAAATCGTTATGAAACATGAAACCTTACAAACAAAGATACATTGCTGGATCCAGTAAGTGCTCTACCAAGCTCCTATCTTTGCTCCTCACGAAAATATTAACAGCTGTGAAGGAGAAACTTCAAACTTACTGTGCGACTACATACATATGCCAGAAGTGGTGTTAATCAAATGTGGATTCTAAAACATTCTAAAGAACTTTTAGTAAACTTGAAATCGCAAAACTTTTCCCAAATCAATAACTTCAAAACCTATGACTTTTCAAAACTATACACGACCATTCCTCACAATAATTTAAAGACTAGACTTTTTGACATCATAGACAGTAGCTTCTTCAACAAAAATGGAAAAAGGAAATATTCGTATCTAGTGATCAGTCATCCAAACACTTACTTTGTTAAACACCACTCTGATTCCACGCATAAGTACTCTGAAGTTGAAATAAAATATATGCTAGAGTTCCTCATTAACAATATCTTCGTGGTCTTTGGTGATCAGGTCTTCCAACAGCCTGTTGGTATTCTCATGGGCACGAAATGTGCTCCTTTGTTAGCTGACCTGTTTCTATATTCATATGAAGCAGAATTTATTCAAAAACGTCTAAGCGAGAGGAAATAATTTGTTGCTGTGGCCTTCAATTCGACATTTAGATATATTGATGACGTTTTGTCTATTAACAATAAGAACTTTCATTCATATGTCGATTCGATATATCCCTGTGAGCTCGAAATAAAAGACACCACAGAGTCGTCCATCTCTGTTTCATACTTAGATATTTTATTGAAAGTAGACATTAACGGCAATTTGACAACGGGATGATTTCAGCTTCTCCATCGTCAACTTGTAATATTTATGTAGCAATATTCCATTGTTACCTGCATATGGTGTTTGTATCTCTCAACTGATTCGATATGTAAGAGCTTGTTCTACGTACAGTCAGTTTTTTAAATCGAGGCAAGCTACTGAGAAACAAGTTGATGGTACAGAGGTTTCAACAGTCTCGATTGAAGTCAGCATTTTGCAAATTCTATGGTCGTTATAACGATCTAGTTCGTCAATACAACCTATCATTGGGTCAAATGCTGTCTGGCGTGTTTCATACTGATTGTTAGGCCGTTCTTGGTACACTGATTGTGACTACGAATAGGTCCCGCTTACCTGGTCAGGATATAGGGTTCACGGCGGGTGTGGCCGGTCAACAGGGGATGCTTACTCTCCTAGGTACCTGATCCCATCTCTGATGTGTCCAGGGGTCCGTGTTTGCCCAACTATCTATTTGTATTGCTTGTAGGAGTTATGAGATTGATAACTGTTCGTTATCTTCACCTTTCATGACAGACAGTATTTGACCCAATGATAAGTTGTATTGAATGAATAAATGAATTCTTTTATATATATTGAGCTATCAGAAATTAATAATTATAGCAATAAGTCAGAACATTTAGAAATTAATGTGTAAACCATTGTTTGATTTCTGATAGTGTAAAACAAATATCAATTATATTAAAATCATGTTGCTCAAAGGACTTTCTATAACATTAATTACGAGAAAATAGCAGTTGTGGACATGTGAATGCTATAAAAATTCTGGTATGCTGGACTTCCTTAAATAAAAAAAATGTCGTTAAATATTGTATGTTATTGTTATCAAAACACCTTTCTGGGTACCTCCAGACCACAGTCTCTGCAGGTGTCATTCTATCTGAGATGAAAGGTGAAGATAACGTACAGTGAGCAATCTCACAACTCCTATAAGCAATACAAGATAGAGAATTGGGCAAAAACAGAACCCTCAATATACCAGGTGCCTAAGAGGAGTAAGCATCCCCTGTCGACCGGTCATTTCCGCCCTGATAATATATGGTTAAATCTAATGCTGTTGGACGCGTTTCATGCATTTCCTTATTGTTAGACAATTCTTTACATATTGATTTGACTATTGAATTCTCCTTTTGCTTGATCAAGATATAGAAGTTTCCGGCCAACAGAGGATAGTTACTTCTGCTAGGGATATGACCCCACCTTTGTAGAAATGGAGGGTATTTCTTTTTTTTTTTTTTTTTTTTTTTTTTTTTTAGGTCCAGCTACTATTTTAAAATCTGAATTTCAACAGGATCATTCTCAAAAGGTTTTATTTATTGAATGAAAATATTTTAGAATTTGCATTTTGCAAGCATTTTAATTCAAAATTAAAATTATTCATTTGAATCAAAAGTGTCCATCAGATTGACTGCGTGTATTTCATTTAAAAATCTCTACATCTTATATACCTAAAGATATATTTTGTAACAAGTAGAAAAAGTATATTCGAACAAGAAAGAGTGAAAGCTGCAAGGAAAGGGACCCAGTCTGAACTCCACCTATTTACAAAGAGTAAGCCCTATAACATGTACACTGTACACCACTCAAAAATTTGTATAGCATCAATGAAGAGACATTATTTGTCGAAATGCGCATCTGGTGCATCAAAATTGGTACCATATAAGTTTTACATGATATTAATTTGGTATAAAGATATGTAAACTGACAACACAACTTGATGACAAACGGGATGACTGACAAACAAGTTGATATTACAGGGATTTCAAGAGTTTCCTTTAAAGGCAGCTTTTTTACAAATCATATTGTCGTAATAACGAGTTAGTTTGCCAAAACAACCTGCCATTGGGTCAAATGCTGTCTGAAGTGTTTCATGAACTAATTGGTAGGTCAGTTTTACACACTGAGTTTTACTGTTTAACTGATCAAGATATAGGACTCACTGCGGATGTGACCGGTCGACAGAAGATGTTTACTCCTCCTAGGCACTAGATCCCACCATTGCTATATATAGGGGTACGTGTTTGCCCAACTTTTGATTTTGTTATCCTTGTAGGCGTAATGAAACTAGTAAATGTTCGTTATCTTCAAATTTTCATACCAATCGAGGCTGTTCTTTGCGCACGGTTTTTGACTGCGAATTACTTCGTTTACCCGATCGAAAAAAAGAGCTAACGACGGGTGTGACCGGTCGATGTGGGAGACTAACTCATCCCTGGCACATGATCCCTCCACTGGTATGTCCATGGGTCTAATTATGTTGGCCCTCCTCTGAATTTTGTATTCCTTGTAAAATGACGATACATGTCTGGTTATTACATGTACATTTTGTTTTGCAACACATGCATGTATACTAATTGTATGGTGCATGTAGAATTGCACCCTTTACCAAGTTTTCCTTCATTTACACAGTGTAAGGAATGGTAAACTAAAATCACAAAACAAAATGCATAAAGACCAAGATATTTTCAAGCGTAGGAACTTCATTCATGAATACATAAATACATATATTCAGAAAAATCGCATGCATGCATTGCAGGACTATAGCATTTGTGTGTTTTAACGTTTCTGTAACATGCCATAATGATTACTTTCAGGCATGAGTGTAATTTATTCATAAATATTTTCATTTCGTAGATCTGGCGCAATGGCCATACCGCTGTACGTAGAAATTTCAAATTAAAATGTATTCGATAAGATGTTAGTATGCATAAATCAGTAAAATTCGTGTTGAGCTTTTACTAGTATTTGATATGATAAAATGTCAATATACTGTAATGCATTAGTAGGATATACAGAAGGCAAGAGTATAAACATTTTCTTTTTTCATTATCAGTATCAATATCTATATGATCACGAAAAAATATTATATAATTTACTAGTATATCCGGATTCATTTATACCGATTTAGATATCAATAAAAACAAAGCTGCATAGTTTGGGAGAGGGGTTTCTTATGAGTCTGATGAAATTAAAAGAAGGAACCCAACATTTGCATTCAAACTAGATATACTTCAACATGAATTCATTTCTGCTCTGACTGAAAGCATGATTCTAAATTCGGGAACGAATCTTGCATACAAAATAATCAATAGGGGAACACATAAATTTGGGCGCCTTTGGAATTTAATGAAATGTAGATATGCACCTTTCTTTCAACACGAATTGATATGTTGTTTCAAGCACGAAAACAGGGTGGTTGGGGTGGGCAGGAAGGCTGGTCTGCTTTCCCCACTTTTTTTGACAATTTACTTTTTCCCCGTTATTCTAACATACAAAGTAAGTATTTTCTACATGCACAGTTCAAACTAATATTTTTTTTTTAATTTGTAATGAATTCAATTATAAGCATCAACTCCTGTAAGTTTCCAATACATTGTCAATCACAAATTTTTAATGCTTGAAAGCTTACATTTATATAAAGTGATCAATTTTCTTTCCTTCTGTGAAATGATACTAGTATATCATAAATCGAAGTAGGACGGTCGTTCTCTCTTTCTCTCTCTCTCTCTCTCTCTCTCTCTCTCTCAATGAATATGGACATACAGAGACCGTAAATAATTATGTGGTTCCAAAAGAGACAACAAAACTATATTTTCGTTTATAAATTTCCTTTCATATGTGTCTTTGTGTAATGAACTGTTTATTATGGATTGCAAATGTAATACACGCATTTGCACACAGATGTATATTTTCGATCATTATTCCCTTATTTGTATATCCAAGTTTGTATATGATCATCGAGAAATTTTGAATTGTGCACGCAATATATCCAACCAGATATTAGATTCCCAATTTCTATAAACTGCAAAACCTCGACCAGACAAGCATTCAATACAGGAAAAATTTTCGACTCTGACATCTCCCCTGATTGAAGACACACTTTGGCACGGGTGAAGTGTGTCGCAGTCTGTATAATGGAATGACAACGTGTTGTAAAGTTCTAACGAGATACAAATGGAGTTTATCATTTTGTTTCGTGGATTTATCAGAATAAAGAGAATCTAATATTTTCGGTAAGTGCACATCTCCGATACCTGTTGAATAGACGCCCGTATTTGATACTTTTTTTTGGCGATTATACCTTGTGCATTGCATATTATGCATATGGCATGCACCTTTATTTTGCAAGAATTGATATAAATAATATATTTTATGCTATTTGCCTATTTCATTCTATCAGTATGTAATTGGCAAACGATTTATCCGCATTTATTTTATTAGAAAATGCAAATACTTGTCTAACTTATCTAAACTTTCCAGAATGTTGCATTAGTATACAATCAATATTTTGTAATTTTGAGCAAAGCATAATGTTTTAAAATGTTATTTTATTTGTTTCTCATTCCCTATATATTACTATCGGAGATGTGCACTGGTCGAGTCCACCTAGAAAATCACTCAGGTGTGACAATCGCATTTGGGGTATATACGGGTAGAGTAAATTAGGCTACCTGAAAGAAATATGGCGGATAAGATGAGAAAGGTGTACGTATTTATTAATTCATGTCAGCTTTAATTACAGATTACTCTGTTTACCTGATCAAGACATAGGGATCGCGGCGGGTATTTCATTAAAAAGGGAAATAAAAATCCGTGACAAAGTCAAATCAAAATAATAAATACATTTCAAAGACAAAAAGAGCAATAAAAGAAATATAGAAATAAATAGTCGATCTGCCTTCACGTCAAGATGTACATTTCTAGCATGTACTACATGCATTTCCATCAGGAAGTATTCAATTTTACAAATTTATATGGATAAAGAATCATTTCTATTGGTAACAAAAGTTGTATGTTGATCATTATTCAATTAAACCTCTCAATTAAGACGAAATAAATTAATGATCTCTGAAAATAACACAATTTAATACAAAACACAGCAATTAAAGAAATGTGTTGTTTTTCTTCATGCAATTTTCACCTTTTATTTGTGAAGATGTTCTGAAAATGTTTATTAGATATATAATGAATAACATAGATGTCAGCACAATGTTACGTGATATTCTTTTCGTAGCTATTCAAATTTCGTTTTACATTTCTATCAGGTGTTTTTATTTATCATCCTTATAATATTTCAAATAACACGGGGGCGAGACATCAGATCAACAATGTGTATTCTGTTAACATGAAAAGCTTCAACGACCAATAATAATATTTTTCTTCTAGATTGGAACCCACGAAATGAAAATACGGTGGGATTGGGCAGATTAGGTTCACCCAATTATGTCCTACAAACGCATTAATCTCCACCAGTGAAATGACTGATTTATGATAGTACAACAGAACACACAAAGGATTTAGATCCACCTTTGGCTTCCTTTTTACGATCCCGTGGGGATACGGGTTAGAATAGGTCCTCAGTACCCCTTGCTTGTCGTAAGAGGCGACTAAATGGGGCAGTCCTTCGACTGGGTCCGCAAAAACCGAGGTCCTGTGTCACAGCAGGTGTGGCACGGCAAAGATTCCTCCTTGTTTAATGGCCATAAGCGCCGAGCATAGGCCTGAATTTTGCAGCCCTTCACCGGCAGTGGTGACGTCTCCATATTAATGAAATATTCTCGAGACAATATTCAATCAATCAATCTTTTTTACGTCATTGTAAACTATGCCTTGGTTTTTGAATCAAACAACCATAAAAATGAATCAGTTGTAACGATGTGTAACCTACCGCGATTGTATTCCATACGAAAACTGCGATTTTACCAAAACTTAATTCAATAACATATGGAATAAAGTTTTTTCTTCTTAGATATGAATCTGCAAAAACTGTGGAATTAATAACCACATTGTTTTGAGATATCAGTTGACACGGGGGTTATTGTACTTCTTGTGCACGTATTTAATTTTCGAGGTAGAAGTATTTCACTAGAGAACCAACTACATGTACATATTGTGCCAAATAATTATTTATATGTTTGGTTGGTAGAACAGGCTTTACTCTGTTTTTAAATAATTTATGAAAATTGCTAGTTATACACACACACACACACACACACACACACACACACACACACACACACACACACACACACACACATATATATATATATATATATATATATATATATATAACTCTAAACACTTTGTTGAATTATTTTGACCGTGTTACCGGTCTTCTTCAATCGTGTTTGTCTCTCACGTAACGTAACGCACGACTACATACGCGGAAGGGCCATGACGTCAAAGTAAGTATTATAAACGACAAAGTTGATATTGCGCGAAAAACATTTGAGAAAGGCAAGAGTCGTAATAATAAAATGAACAATACTCACCCGACCTCGTGGACATATCCTAAAATATGACTATGAGTACAATTGAATATTTGGTATTAGTAATGAAACAGAATTTTAGAAATGTTTGTTCACAAAGCAGTCAACTACTGGCCTAAGTGAATACAAACAAGAAATATTACAGTAAGTAGCTAATCGTAAATACATCAATATTGTTATAATCAGTTATTACAACACGTTCTTTGCATACCAGTCTTACAAGACATTAATTATCAATTTTTTTTGCAAAACACTCCATAAACTACATTGCTGGATTTACAATTGATATAATTTTTTATATGATATTTGTTACCGTTGCAGTCTTCAAATTGATTGTTTTAATGACATATTGACATAAAGTACACATTTTAGCACCACACGGCTCGCACAAATTTTCTTTTCTAAAAAATAGATTATTGTGTTTCTTATGTACCAGAATGTCTTTTAAATTTTTGGCTCTTTGAAAAGCCACTATGGGCATATCTCTAAAAACGTTTTTGAGGCAGTCAGAATTTTCAAGAAGTTTTTGACGGTTTTTTAAAATCTTATGAATATTGGGAAGCCCTTTAGAATAGTCTACCACAAAGGGAACACGGTTACCCTGCTTCGTCTTTTTTCTGTAGTTTAGGAGATTTGATCGGTCGAGTTTATTTACATTCTTAAGTTCATTTTCTAAATAACCGCGTTTTCTTAGATTTTTCTTTAATTCCTTCCGCTGAATTTGATATTTTTCTTCTGTGGAACAAATTCTACGCGCACGGAGCCCAAGTTCAAAGGGAATGGATTTTTTTGTAGATTCGGGGTGGCTAGAGGTTTTATAAAGGTGCATATGTTTATCGGTGGGTTTACAATATAAGTCAGTACAAGGGATTTCGTCTGTTATTGAGATTGTTACATCGAGGAAATCGATTTTGGTGTTTGATAGACATAAGACAAGCTGAATGTTTGGATGTATTTCATTCGCGGATTTATGGAATTGTTTTTAAAAGTTCTTTTTCTGTACCTGTCCAGATACCAATATATATATATATATATATATATATATATATATATATATATTTTACCGGACACTGTGCTTTTTTTAAAAACCACAATTTGGATATATATATATATATATATATATATATATATATATATATATAAGTAGTATAACGCGCCCCGATAGGCGGTTCAACTGAGTGCAGTTTTGAGTGCGGGCGGATAGGCGGTTCAACTGAGTGCAGTTTTGAGTGTAGTTTGGAGTGCGGGGTTTTTATACAGGGGACAAGCAGTTGGCCAGGGCCACCTGGCACGGTCCAACGGGGTTGGGACGGTCAAGCTGGGGAGGTGGGGGAGGTGGGGATGTGTAGCAGGCGAGGTGTGGGGGGATAGCGTGTGAGCGTTTTGTATTCCTTTATGTTAAATTTTCAAATAAAAAGAATTAAAGAACAATAGTTGAAAGTTTACACATTTATTCAATGAACAAATTTACACATAAAGGAATACACCAGGAATACAAAACGCTCACACGCTATCCCCCGCCGCCCCCCCCCCCCCCCACACACACACACCTCGCCTGCTACACATATATATATTCAATTGCTGTGATAAAATTTAGAAATTCATTTCAAAATTAAGGATTATCTCCATCATGCATAGCTCTTATCCTTAGACGAATGTGACTCCGCTTTTTGGCACTCTGTCTTCCCCTAAAATAGCTCTACAAGTTTATCGTTATTTCGGATTTCAAACATTTCGGTTGAGCATCACTGAAGAGACATTATTTGTCGAAATGCGCATCTGGTGCATCAAAATTGGTACCGTATAAGTTTAACATTATGACACCTGGGTCGAGGCCTCTGCTAGTGGACTGTTAGTCCCCGAGGGTCTCTACAGCCCAGCAGCTAAGTACTTCGTTACTAGCTTGAAAATACGGATGTACAGTGTATATTTAATTGCTGTGATAAAATTTAGAAATTCATTTCAAAATTAAGGATTATCTCCCTCATGCATAGCTCTTATCCTTAGACGAATTTGACTCCTTTTTTTGACACTCTGTTTTTCCCTTAAAATAGCTCTAGCAAGTTTATCGTTATTTCGGATTTCAAACATTTCGGTTGAGCATCACTGAAGAGACGTTATTTGTCGAAATGCGCATCTGGTGCATTAAAATTGGTACCGTATAAGTTTTACATTACATGTAGGTCGTTGACTAAGAGTCAACATACCGATTCTAATGCTATAGTTATTGTACTTAACCTATATTGGATTACTGTAATAGTACTGTTGTGTATGTGTTGTTACATGTGTATGCGCGTTTATTGTATGTAGTCAGAAAATAGCTCTTAAGAGCTAATGATTCTGTTTGTAAACCCGACTTTAAATGAATATTATCTTATCTTATTTGTACAAGTAACATGTATTTTTTTTTACATAGATATTATCCTATCTTACATGTATTTGTACAAGGAACATGTACTGGGACATGAATATTATCTTATTTGTACAAGTAACATGTATTTGGATATGGATATTCAGTCAATAATTACCATCTAAATCTAAATATCAGAAACATTCCTAATATTTATGGTCCCTACCAAATAAATGGTGCAGGATCACTGCTTAAATGACCACAATGTAAAGTACACGGTCAAAAATTAATTTTTCTTCAGATGATGGTGGAGGTACCCTGTATCTTGTCCAATAAGTTCTGCGCAAACAAATGCGACGGCGCGTTGCAATGAAAATCCAACACCTGGAAATATAATTGGTCAATTTACAAATGGAGTGTATGAAACGGAAACTAATTTCCATTGATGACTCCACCGTGGTTTCGGCTTAGAATAGGTCCTCAGTACTCCTTGCTTGTTGTAAGAGGCGACGACCGTCGGATGAAACCGAGACCTCGTGTCACAGCAGGTATTCACGATAAAGATGCCTCCTTTATAAAAGACAGCAAGCGCGGAGCATAGGTCTAAATTTTACAGCCTTTCATCGGCAATTGTGATGTCTACATACGCATGAAATATTCTATGTTTGCATTTAAATGTTTCTATTTCATTCGTGATAAGTATGTTTACCAACACCGAGTGGATTAAGTATAGTATGGGTAATACACCCATTCATTACTGGTATTTTAGTAATCTATTTACATAATAATGAAAGTATTGTACTTTGAATTTGGGTCAACCAATGTTTGTAACTAAAGGTTCAGTCTGGATCAATACGATGGTCAACCTGTGACTAGCTTAAAATTGTTACAATATTTGCAAATCATACATGCCTGATTGACCTCGTCTACATGTATGCAGGACCAGGTGCTTAGGAGGAGTAAACATTCCCTGTTGACTGGTCACTTCACGGTGAGCCCTATATTTTGATCAGATTAACGGAGTAATCCGTAGTAAAAATTAATGTAAAGAACCGCCTAACAATCGCTACAATTGATGTCTGACGTTCCGTATCAATTGTTAGGCCGTTCTTGGCACACTGATTCTGACTACGGATTATTCCGTTTTCCTGATCAAGATATAGGACTCACGGTGGATATGACCGGTTGAAAGGGTATGCTTACTCCTTCTAAGCACCTGATTCCATCTCTGGTATGTCCAGGGGTCCGTGTTTCCCAACTTTCTTCGAGTATTTGGAATTCTTTATGCGAATTCTGATATTGATCACTGTTCGTTATTTTCACCTTTTCAGTGTGAAACGCGTCAGACAGCATTAGATATAATAATATTATCGAAATTGTCATCACATTTTAATGCGGTAATTACTGACTATGAGAGACATTTGCTGTATACGTGAAAGGTCACTAGTGAGCCGTGAAAAATTACTTACAAAAACAAGTTCTACTTCACTATATAAAGAGATGAAGTTAACTTTTTTCCTTATATACGTTTCAGCCACACTAGCACAGGGACCTCACTATGGCCATCGTAATGCCAAGACAATGCAACGTTCCACAACTCAACTCAACTCAGCTAAGACTTAGTGAAGACATATTCCACAAACCATTGGATCATATCAGCATTGCTTGCATTTTCAAGCCCGCTTCAGATTTGCCGCTGAATGGAGGAACTCTTTTGTCATCTCGCCCTACAAAGACCTGTGGTCTGCGTGATATTTACGTATATCAAGACTCAGAGTGACATCAATATAACCAAACCGTGATGTGGAGACTGTTAAAAAGGATTGCTGTATGAAGTAAGTCCACTGAGAGTGGCACATTGGTGCAACTTAAAACATTGAACTTGTGTCATACAACGCACATCAATGAACTTTGTTATATCCTGAAATGCAACGTATTGATATATAATTGAATTCAAATGATGATTGAGTATGACTGGATATTCATTACAGCTTATGTTGTTAGTGATTTGTTTTTGTCATATGTTATGTGTAACAGAAATAAAATATTTCTCTTCAAAACGGTTTTTGTTCACTTGAAATTGAAGTTGGTAAAGGTAGAATTATTCAAAAGTAAATTTTGAGAAATGAACCGTAGTTAAATCACAGCTACGAAACTGTAGGTGGACGTTATTATTATAAAGATATATATCAAGATATACCTAGACTTAGCGCTTACTGCTGGAACAGTTGTTTAACGTGTCAACGGCTACCGCGACAGGAGACCTACGTTGTTTACTTGGTCTTATCTAGGAGACCCTTGATTCTCTAATCTAAATGCTGGACGTCTGGCGAAGAAGCAATCATCACCTATGTTTACGTCTTAGGTTTGACGCTGCTGTAGTACAGGATACAGGTTCAGTCACACCTCAGAGCACAGTGTTCAGTCACATCTCAGAGCACAGTGTTCAGTCACATCTCGGAGCACAGTGTTCAGTCACACCTCGGAGCACAGTGTTCAGTCACACCTCAGAGCACAGTGTTCAGTCACACCTCAGAGCACAATGTATAAAATCTATATTTAACGAGTCCTCGACTATGAAAAATGTAGTCAATGGTCGGTATGACCAACCGATAGTCGAGTACTCGACTACTCATTCACATCCCTAACTATAATTAAAATACAGGACCCATGAAAAATATCCATAAGGTCTAAGTATTAGAATTATCCAGTGTTACAGCCTTTGTAAATTTCTGACAAGAGAACATTTGATGGTGTTCCACTAAAACACAATGGTCCTGCGATGATATCATGTACACCTGTAGGTTGTAAGTTGTAACTTGTTTAACGTTCCGCTCGAGAATGTTTCACTCATATTGAGACGTTATCATTGCTGGGGAAGGGCTGCAAAAATTTAGACCTAGTCACCTATGCGCGGCGATAACGGTCTTTGGGTAGGGGTATCATTATTGTGCTACACCTGCTGTGACACTGGTCCTCGGTTTTTGCTGTCTCATCCGAAGGACCGTACGTCTCATTTAGTCGCCTCTTACGACAAGCAAGGGGGTACTGAGGGCCTATCATAACCCGGATCCCCACGGGAATGTACATCTGTAAAGATCATTGTTCTGTAAACAGTTTAGTATTAAGCACCTACCACCATTTCTTAAAATATGATAATGACATTTTAGCTTTGCCCTTCATTCTGGATTTAAAATTTGAGATTGAATGAGCATCCCATATCATAAGAGAGAGGGATTCTACTCATTGCTTATACATGTTGTTAGGATAATGAATGACTTTTAAGATTGCAGTTGTTTGAGAACCGTGTTTGGATATGTAAATGTTTGTAGCCATGCTCTTAAAAAGTATTCAGACATTAAATTGTTATGCAAAAAGTTGTCGAAAATATCACTTATCCACAGAACCAATTTATTTTGAAATCAGCACATATCATGCTATGATTTTTCTACATATATTTAATGGAGTGTATGTTCATATTTTGCAAAGTTTTACACATCAGAAGTGGATATTTAAAAAGAAAACAAGCGTCTTACGGTAGCGCTTCTGTAGACCTGTGGGAGTAACTGTATACACACAGGGGATCCTAGCGGCGGAGTTGGGCAGGCAGAAGATTAAGAAATAGAAGTTGTTGTTATCAAAATCAAATGTGCATAATTCTAAACAATTTGTGAAGCCTTTTCAAAGGCATTTTGTGGTATATACAGGAAGATATTCCCGAATTACTCACCTTATAGTACATTCCTCGATTCATGAATATTCATAAGTTAACGGCATTGTAATCAACGATAATCTCGCTCTTTGGATAATATTCACTGCTGGATAAGAGAGGAATGAGGTTCATCCAAATCGATATTGATAATGAAGCAATTTTACTGTGGGTGATTAATGTGGTCAAAGGTTCCTGATTAATGTGGTCAAAGGTTCCTGATTAATGTGGTCAAAGGTTCCTGATTAATGTGGCCAGAGGTTCTTGATTAATGTGGTCAAATGTTCTTGGTCCTCTTTCAGGACCTTCTTGGTACTTGACATGATTTTTACCCGAAAATTAACCTTCTCTCATGGAGACAGGTTCTGTAATTTGTCTAATGAGGATAATAGTTTATTTTCTAACAACTCCTAATTGATATCGAACATGTCAACAGAGGCTTTCGATGAAGTGAATTAGTTAAAATCTATTTCTATCTAAAGCTTGAAGAGTGGCTCCATAACCTGTTTTTAATTCTTGATACGCACGAGACTTTGATCTTGTAGTTTGAGAAAGCGTATGGCTAAAGGGTCGATCGCCATGCATGTCTTTTATGAAATCCTCCGCTTCTGGCCGACAGAGGAACGTGTTCACTGGAATTAGCGGAAGATGTTTTTGGAGGTTGATTGTTACATTTCCTGGGTCCAGTATTGTTCACACATCTTTTAAATCCTGTTCACAAGTGTATTGGTTATTTCCATTTCGAAGAGGTCGTGAATGTGGAGTAGTATCAATTGTTAGGCCGTTCTTGGCACACTGATTCTGACTACGGATTATTCCGTTTTCCTGATCAAGATATAGGACTCACGGCGGATATGACCGGTTGAAAGGGTATGCTTACTCCTTCTAAGCACCTGGTTCCACCTCTGGTATGTCCAGGGGTCCGTGTTTCCCAACTTTCTTCGAGTATTTGGAATTCTTTATGCGAATTCTGATATTGATCACTGTTCGTTATTTTCACCTTTTCAGTGTGAAACGCGTCAAACAGCATTAAATTTAATAATATTATCGAAATTGTCATCACATTTTAATGCGGTAATTACTGACTATGAGAGACATTTGCTGTATACGTGAAGGTCACTAGTGTGGCGTGAAAAATTACTTACAAAAACAAGTTCTACTTCACTATATAAAGATATGAAGTTAACTTTTTTCCTTAGATACCTTTCAGCCACAACAGCACAGGGACCTCACTATGGCCATCGTAATGCCAAGACAATGCAACGTTCCACAACTCAACTCAACTCAGCTAAGACTTAGTGAAGACATATTCCACAAACCATTGGATCATATCAGCTTTGCTTGCACTTTCAAGCCCGCTTCAGATTTGCTGCTGTATGGAGGAACTCTTTTCTCATCTCACCCTACGAAGACGTGTGGTCTGCGTGATATTTATGTATATCAAGACTCAGAGTGACATCAATATAACCAAACCGTGATGTGGAGACTGTTAAAAAGGATTGCTGTATGAAGTAAGTCCACTGAGAGTGGCACATTGGTGCAACTTAAAACATTGAACGTGTGCCATACAACGCACATCAATGAACTTTGTTATATCCTGAAATGCAACGTATTGTTATTTCATTGAAATCAAATGATGATTGAGTATGACTGGATATTCATTACAGCTTATGTTGTAAGTGATTTGTTTTTGTCATATGTTATGTGTAACAGAAATAAAATATTTCTCTTCAAAACGGTTTTTGTTCACTTGAAATTGAAGTTGGTAAAGGTAGAATTATTCAAAAGTAAATTTTGAGAAATGAACCGTAGTTAAATCACAGCTACAAAACTGTAGGTGGGCGTTATTATTATAAAGATATATATCAAAATATACCTAGACTTAGCGCTTACTGCTGGAACAGTTGTTTAACGTGTCAACGGCTACCGCGACAGGAGACCTACGTTGTTTACTTGGTCTTATCTAGGAGACCCTTGATTCTCTAATCTAAATGCTGGACGTCTGGCGAAGAAGCAATCATCACCTATGTTTACGTCTTAGGTTTGACGTTGCCGTAGTACAGGATACAGGTTCAGTCACACCTCAGAGCACAGTGTTCAGTCACACCTCAGAGCACAGTGTTCAGTCACACCTCGGAGCACAGTGTTCAGTCACACCTCAGAGCACAGTGTTCAGTCACACCTCGGAGCACAGTGTTCAGTCACACCTCAGAGCACAGTGTTCAGTCACACCTCGGAGCACAGTGTTCAGTCACACCTCGGAGCACAGTGTTCAGTCACACCTCAGAGCACAGTGTTCAGTCACACCTCGGAGCACAGTGTTCTGTCACACCTCAGAGCACAGTGTATAAATTCTATATTTAACGAGTCCTCGACTATGAAAAATGTAGTTAATGGTCGGTATGACCAATCGATAGTCGAATACTCGACTACTCATTCACATCCCTAAATATAATTAAAATACAGGACCCATGAAAAATATCCATAAGGTCTAAGTATTAGAATTATCCAGTGTTACAGCCTTTGTAAATTTCTGACAAGAGAACATTTGATAGTGTTCCACTAGAACACAATGGTCCTGCGATGATATCATGTACACCTGTAGGTTGTAAGTTGTAACTTGTTTAACGTTCTGCTCGAGAATGTTTCACTCATATTGAGACGTTATCATTGCTGGGGAAGGGCTGCAAAATTTAGACCTAGTCACCTATGCGCGGCGCTAACGGTCTTTGGGTAGGGGTATCATTATTGTACCACACCTGCTGTGACACGGGTCCTCGGTTTTTGCGGTCTCATTCGAAGGACCGTTCCATTTAGTCGCCTCTTACGACAAGCAAGGGGTACTGAGGGCCTATTATAACCTGGATCCCCACGGGAATGTACCACTGTAAAGATCATTGTTCTGTAAGCAGTTTGGTATTAAGCACCTACCACCATTTCTTAAAATATGATGATGACATTTTAGCTTTGCCCTTCATTCTGGATTTAAAATTTGAGATTGAATGAGCATCACATATCATAAGAGAGAGGGATTCTACTCATTGATTATACATGTTGTTAGGATAATGAATGACTTTTAAGATTGCAGTTGTTTGAGAACCGTGTTTGGATATGCAAATGTTTGTAGCCATGCTCTTAAAAAGTATTCAGACATTAAATTGTTATGCAAAAAGTTGTCGAAAATATCACTTATGCACAGAACCAATTTATTTTGAAATCAGCATATATCATGCTATGATTTTTCTACATGTATTTAATGGAGTGTATGTTCATATTTTGCAAAGTTTTACACATCAGAAGTGGATATTTAAAAAGAAAACAAGCGTCTTACGGTAGCGCTTCTGTAGACCTGTGGGAGTAGCTGTATACACACAGGGGATCCTAGCGGCGGAGTTGGGCAGGCAGAAGATTAAGAAATAGAAGTTGTTGTTATCAAAATCAAATGTGCATAATTCTAAACAATTTGTGAAGCCTTTTCAAAGGCATTTTGTGGTATATACAGGAAGATATTCCCGAATTACTCACCTTATAGTACATTCCTCGATTCATGAATATTCATAAGTTAATGGCATTGTAATCAACGATAATCTCGCTCTTTGGATAATATTCACTGCTGGATAAGAGAGGAATGAGGTTCATCCAAATCGATATTGATAATGAAGCAATTTTACTGTGGGTGATTAATGTGGTCAAAGGTTCCTGATTAATGTGGTCAAAGGTTCCTGATTAATGTGGTCAAAGGTTCCTGATTAATGTGGCCAGAGGTTCTTGATTAATGTGGTCAAATGTTCTTGGTCCTCTTTCAGGACCTTCTTGGTACTTGACATGATTTTTACCCGAAAATTAACCTTCTCTCATGGAGACAGGTTCTGTAGTTTGTCTAATGAGGATAATAGTTTATTTTCTAACAACTCCTAATTGATATCGAACATGTCAACAGAGGCTTTCGATGAAGTGAATTAGTTAAAATCTATTTCTATCTAAAGCTTAAAGAGTGGCTCCATAATCTGTTTTTAATTCTTGATACGCACGAGACTTTGATCTTGTAGTTTGAGAAAGCGTATGGCTAAAGGGTCGATCGCCATGCATGTCTTTTATGAAATCCTCCGCTTCTGGCCGACAGAGGAATGTGTTCACTGGAATTAGCGGAAGATGTTTTTGGAGGTTGATTGTTACATTTCCTGGGTCCAGTGTTGTTCACACATCTTTTGAATCCTGTTCCCAAGTGTATTGGTTATTTCCATTTCGAAGAGGTCGTGAATGTGGAGTAGTATCAATTGTTAGGCCGTTCTTGGCACACTGATTCTGACTACGGATTATTCCGTTTTCCTGATCAAGATATAGGACTCACGGCGGATATGACCGGTTGAAAGGGTATGCTTACTCCTTCTAAGCACCTGATTCCACCTCTGGTATGTCCAGGGGTCCGTGTTTCCCAACTTTCTTCGAGTATTTGGAATTCTTTATGCGAATTCTGATATTGATCACTGTTCGTTATTTTCACCTTTTCAGTGTGAAACGCGTCAGACAGCATTAGATGTAATAATATTATCGAAATTGTCATCACATTTTAATGCGGTAATTACTGACTATGAGAGACATTTGCTGTATACGTGAAAGGTCACTAGTGTCCCGTGAAAAATACTTACAAAAGCAAGTTCTACTTCACTATATAAAGAGATGAAGTTAACTTTTTTCCTTATATACGTTTCAGCCACACTAGCACAGGGACCTCACTATGGCCATCGTAATGCCAAGACAATGCAACGTTCCACAACTCAACTCAACTCAGCTAAGACTTAGTGAAGACATATTCCACAAACCATTGGATCATATCAGCATTGCTTGCATTTTCAAGCCCGCTTCAGATTTGCCGCTGTATGGAGGAACTCTTTTGTCATCTCGCCCTACAAAGACCTGTGGTCTGCGTGATATTTACGTATATCAAGACTCAGAGTGACATCAATATAACCAAACCGTGATATGGAGACTGTTAAAAAGGATTGCTGTATGAAGTAAGTCCACTGAGAGTGGCACATTGGTGCAACTTAAAACATTGAACTTGTGCCATACAACGCACATCAATGAACTTTGTTATATCCTGAAATGCAACGTATTGATGTATAATTGAAATCAAATGATGATTGAGTATGACTGGATATTCATTACAGCTTATGTTGTTAGTGATTTGTTTTTGTCATATGTTATGTGTAACAGAAATAAAATATTTCTCTTCAAAACGGTTTTTGTTCACTTGAAATTGAAGTTGGTAAAGGTAGAATTATTCAAAAGTAAATTTTGAGAAATGAACCGTAGTTAAATCACAGCTACAAAACTGTAGGTGGGCGTTATTATTATAAAGATATATATCAAAATATACCTAGACTTAGCGCTTACTACTGGAACAGTTGTTTAACGTGTCAACGGCTACCGCGACAGGAGACCTACGTTGTTTACTTGGTCTTATCTAGGAGACCCTTGATTCTCTAATCTAAATGCTGGACGTCTGGCGAAGAAGCAATCATCACCTATGTTTACGTCTTATGTTTGACGCTGCTGTAGTACAGGATACAGGTTCAGTCACACCTCAGAGCACAGTGTTCAGTCACACCTCAGAGCACAGTGTTCAGTCACACCTCGGAGAACAGTGTTCAGTCACACCTCGGAGCACAGTGTTCAGTCACACCTCGGAGAACAGTGTTCAGTCACACCTCGGAACACAGTGTTCAGTCACACTTCGGAGCACAGTGTTCAATCACACCTCAGAGCACAGTGTTCAGTCACACCTCGGAGCACAGTGTTCAGTCACACCTCGGAGCACAGTGTTCAGTCACACCTCGGAGCACAATGTTCAGTCACACCTCAGAGCACAGTGTTCAGTCACACCTCGGAGCACAGTGTTCAGTCACACCTCGGAGCATAATGTTCAGTCACACCTCAGAGCACAGTGTTCAGTCACACCTCAGAGGACAGTGTATAAATTCTATATTTAACGAGTCCTCGACTATGAAAAATGTAGTCAATGGTCGGTATGACCAACCGATAGTCAAGTACTCGACTACTCATTCACATCCTTAACTATAATTAAAATACAGGACCCATGAAAAATATCCATAAGGTCTAAGTATTAGAATTATCCAGTGTTACAGTCTTTGTAAATTTCTGACAAGAGAACATTTGATAGTGTTCCACTAGAACACAATGGTCCTGCGATGATATCATGTACACCTGTAGGTTGTAAGTTGTAACTTGTTTAACGTTCCGCTCGAGAATGTTTCACTCATATTGAGACGTTATCATTGCTGGGGAAGGGCTGCAAAAATTTAGACCTAGTCACCTATGCGCGGCGCTAACGGTCTTTGGGTAGGGGTATCATTATTGTACCACACCTGCTGTGACACGGGTCCTCGGTTTTTGGGTCTCATTCGAAGGACCGTCCCATTTAGTCGCCTCTTACGACAAGCAAGGGGGTACTGAGGGCCTATCATAACCCGGATCCCCACGGGAATGTACATCTGTAAAGATCATTGTTCTGTAAACAGTTTAGTATTAAGCACCTACCACCATTTGTTAAAATATGATGATGACATTTTAGCTTTGCCCTTCATTCTGGATTTAAAATTTGAGATTGAATGAGCATCACATATCATAAGAGAGAGGGATTCTACTCATTGATTATACATGTTGTTAGGATAATGAATGACTTTTAAGATTGCAGTTGTTTGAGAACCGTGTTTGGATATGTAAATGTTTGTAGCCATGCTCTTAAAAAGTATTCAGACATTAAATTGTTATGCAAAAAGTTGTCGAAAATATCACTTATGCACAGAACCAATTTATTTTGAAATCAGCACATATCATGCTATGATTTTTCTACATGTATGTAATGGAGTGTATGTTCATATTTTGCAAAGTTTTACACATCAGAAGTGGATATTTAAAAAGAAAACAAGCGTCTTACGGTAGCGCTTCTGTAGACCTGTGGGAGTAACTGTATACACACAGGGGATCCTAGCGGCGGAGTTGGGCAGGCAGAAGATTAAGAAATAGAAGTTGTTGTTATCAAAATCAAATGTGCATAATTCTAAACAATTTGTGAAGCCTTTTCAAAGGCATTTTGTGGTATATACAGGAAGATATTCCCGAATTACTCACCTTATAGTACATTCCTCGATTCATGAATATTCATAAGTTAACGGCATTGTAATCAACGATAATCTCGCTCTTTGGATAATATTCACTGCTGGATAAGAGAGGAATGAGGTTCATCCAAATCGATATTGATAATGAAGCAATTTTACTGTGGGTGATTAATGTGGTCAAAGGTTCCTGATTAATGTGGGCAAAGGTTCCTGATTAATGTGACCAGAGGTTCTTGATTAATGTGGTCAAATGTTCTTGGTCCTCTTCCAGGGCCTTCTTGGTACTTGACATGATTTTTACCCGAAAATTAACCTTCTCTCATGGAGACAGGTTCTGTAGTTTGTCTAATGAGGATAATAGTTTTTTTTTCTAACAACTCCTAATTGATATCGAATATGTCAACAGAGGCTTTCGACGAAGTGAATTAGTTAAAATCTATTTCTATCTAAAGTTTGAAGAGTGACTCCATAACCTGTTTTTAATTCTTGATACGCACGAGACTTTGATCTTGTAGTTTGAGAAAGCGTATGGCTAAAGGGTCGATCGCCATGTATGTCTTTTATGAAATCGACAGAGGAACGTGTTCACTGGAATTAGCAGAAGATGTTTTTGGAGGTTGATTGTTACATTTCCTGGGTCCAGTGTTGTCTTTTAAATCCTGTTCCCAAGTTTATTGGTTATTTCCATCTCGAAGAGG
Source organism: Ostrea edulis (assembly GCF_947568905.1). Lineage (NCBI taxonomy): Eukaryota > Metazoa > Mollusca > Bivalvia > Ostreida > Ostreidae > Ostrea > Ostrea edulis. Next base: position 40,536,174 of record NC_079173.1, read on the forward strand.
TCGTGAATGTGGAGTAGTGAGTTCTTTTCTAAAACTATTTTGAGGATTTTGACCAGCCTCTGGATTTATCGTCCTTAACAGCAATCTGACGACACATGGTTTTCTTTTAGATATTCTCATCCCCCAAGATGTTCGCCAGCTGTGTGTGAATTTTCTGATCCACTTCAGCCTCCATATGAATCCCCTGATATAATGTTCATTATCAGCGGTTCGCTATGGGAGTTGTAACACTTATTTCAGGAACCGTTTACGGAACATTGAGAGCGACTTTAGATCTTGTCCTCAAAGTGTTAACTTTAGACTTTCAAATCCATATAATGTCTTGGGTTTCTCAAACATATTCCACATTTTAATGCTGATGGTTGGATTTATTCCATTGTATCTGTGCATTTCAGCTCCCATGAGTGAGGATAGGGTTCGTCTTCCCAGTGATATAGAATTTAGATGGTTTGTTTTATTCATGGTTTCTTGTCTGTTTACGTCAATATGTTTATAACTGTTTACTTGCTCTGAAGGGTTTTCGATAAGGGTTATCACATCTGAGTGTGTTTCCGTATGCTGAATATTTTGATTTTTGCTTACTTAGAAGATAGCGTTCCATATTTGCCTAATCTTTCTGGATTTTCGTTATTGTGGCAAGTTCAAATGTATTATTCGACAGGAGAAGTTGATAGTCTTCAAGTGGACTTACTAGGCTAGCAGTCCTGATATTAAATTCTAGAGTTTACTTCTATATTGGGTCCAATGCAGAACCCATTACATACTTCAAGGGTAGGCACCGGATGCCACCTCTGGTGTGTCCAGGGGTCCGTGTTTGCCCAACTCTCTATTTTGCATTGCTAATAGGAGTTATGAGATTGATCACTGTTCGTTATCGTCACCTTTCATTTCAACAGTCTCGATTGAAGTCAGCATTTCGCAAACTCTATGGTCGTTATCATGATCTAGTTTGTCAATACAACCTCGCATTGGGTCAAATGCTGTCTGACGTGTTTCATACCGATTGTTAGCCGTTGTTGGCGCACTGATTTTGACTACGGATACCTCCGTTTACCTGATCAGGATATAGGGCTCACGTCGGGTGTGACCGGTCAACAGGGGATGTTTACTCCTCCTAGACACCTGATCCCACCTCTGGTGTGTCCAGGGGTCCGTGTTTGCCCAACTCGCTATTTTGTATTGTTTGTAGGAGTTATGAGATTGATCACTGTTCCCAATCGTCACCTTTCATATCATTGTTTCTAACTGAGGTAATAGCAAATTACTTGGAAACGCTATAACATGCAACTTCCTAGGAAGCTAGTAAATCATTGACTCAGTCTGATATACATCAATCCTAAGAAACGTTTTTTTTTTCCAGTACGTTTTTGAATGCTTCCAGTATTTTTCATTCCAGAATAAGGTTGAACAGCACCAAAGACAAGTCCCTCCAGATCTTCTATGTTGCTCAGCGCTGATATGATGAGCATGAAAATTTTCCCAGTAAATATTCAGCTGCTGACATAGTTCTTTAACACTGAGAATGTGCAGTTCTACTTTTTGTCTTATTCAGCATCGAATTTTGTCTACCCATTTTATCAACACTCTCGCTATGTGTTGTTAAAAAAAAAAGTTTTTATTGGTCATGTTTGTACCTTTTTTTTTAAAACCACAGAGTAGCAGTGTTCCAGTGTTTATATCTCTCAACTGATTCGATATGCAAGAGTTTGTTCTGTGTATGGTCAGGTTTTAAATTGAGGCAGGCTACTGACAACAAGTTGATGGTGCAGGGGTTTCAACAGTCTCGTTTAAAGTCAGGATTTAAATTCTATGGTCAGTATCCCATGCATTGGTGCTATACACGCGAGAAAAGCGAGGTGAACAGGGGTATCAGTTTAACAAAGGTTAGTATTAAGGTCTACAGGAAATGAGTGGAACTCTTTTCCCTAAAACTGAAACCTCGACTCCTAACATTTACCATCGGGCTCGTTGTTTCAATATAAAGCTTCTTACTTTCACTTCATTTGGATGTGGTGAGAATGCCACAAGTGTATCATGTCTATGGTTGGGTCAGTGAAAAGCTGAAGTGGCGTGTTTGAAAAGAAGAAAAAAAGATACTCTTGTTACTATCTGTATAAAGTAAGTAAAACTTGATGCGAAATGATGACGTATTTCACAAAATGACTTCGCGAGAGCGCTTGTGTTGGGAAAAAATGGAGGAGTTATCTCTCCTCGCCTGTGTCGAGAAAGCTTTATTTAGTTAGGCATCTACACGCTCAACGCATAAATGGCATTTTTATTGTTTGAGGAAGCTTAAATTGAAATCAACCGGACTAATTTTGAGTTTACCAATATTATGTGAACTGCATGTTGGTGGACATTCAACTGTTAACACCACAGGGTTTTAACATAATCTGAGCAAACTGGTGCATGTAGTAAATAGTGAGAAGGGATCTAACAAAATCGCTAAGCCTGGCTTCAAACTCTCACAACTTCCGTATTAATGGTGAAAATGCATAAAAAGTTTTCCCGGTTGAAAGCCAGATTATGGAATGTTCTGTTTTGTATTAATACATTAATCGTTTGCCTGACGTCAAAGAAACTTTGAAAAAAAATATAAGTCCAATTTCTGAGAATTAGGTCACTGTCATTAACTCTACAACATTAATTTTCTCCATGCAATTTTCCTTCATTAATTACGTTGGATTTTATACATCCATCATCTGTTGCAATCTATACGTCTAGCTAACTTGAAATTACTGTTTAAAATATAGCTATTAGGCTAATAACTGGTGAAAACGAATCTGATCTGCCGAAAGGGACGATCAACATTCATTCAAATATTGTGAGGATAAACACAAGTATCTATATTTTAAACGGTAATTTTAAGTTGGACTGCAATGGATGACAGATGCATAAATAAAATCCAACGTAATGAAGGAAAATTGCGTCGAGAAAATGGTGTAGGGTTAACAACGGCGACCTAATTCTTGGAAGTTGGACTTCTTTTTTCAAAGTTTCTGTGATGTCAGGTAAATGATTTACATGTTACAAAACAGAACAATATTCTGGCTTTCAAATGGGAAAACTTTTTATGCATTTTCACGTTTAATACTGAAATTTTGAGAGTTTGAAGCGAGCAACCAAGAATTTTTGGCTGCTTTGTTAGCTCCCTTCTCTCTGTTTACTACTTATATACCAGTTTGTTCACATTGTATCAAAACCCTGTGGTTTACAATGAACCTAAGCCACTGACACTGACAGATCACACAAAACATTTTTTTATTTTTCCAAAAAAAAAAAATCACGAAAAATGCAGATAAAGTAATCGAGATCGTAAATCACTCTTTAATGAAATCATACATCATAAAAGGTGCTTTAAAAATGAGTCATTCAGTAAAATGTTAGTGTAATGAGACACCTAAAGTAAAATGTTAGTGTAATGAACCACCTTAAGTAAAATGTTAGTGTAGTGAGCCACCTTAAGTAAAATGTTAGTATGATGAGCCACCTTAAGTAAAATGTTAGTGTGATGAGCCACCTTAAGTAAAATGTTAGTGTAGTGAGCCACCTTAAGTAAAATGTTAGTGTGATGAGCCACCTTAAGTAAAATGTTAGTGTAATGAGCCACCTTAAGTAAAATGTTAGTGTGATGAGCCACCTTAAGTAAAATGTTAGTGTAGTGAGCCACCTTAAGTAAAATGTTAGTGTAGTGAGCCACCTTAAGTAAAATGTTAGTGTGATGAGCCACCTTAAGTAAAATGTTAGTGTAATGAGCCACCTTAAGTAAAATGTTAGTGTGATGAGCCACCTTAAGTAAAATGTTAGTGTGATGAGCCACCTTAAAGACCCAAAAAAAACACCTTACGGTTGCTCCACGGATCACTGAATGTGGGCGGAGCTTATCCATGGTCAATGTTATTTACCTGGAATTTACCTGGCCAAGAGATCGGTTGTTGTGTATATTTTTATGATATACACAGGAAATTTCTCAGGTTATTACAAATTATGCTTAGTGTCTTGATTTGTGCAACAACAAAAAATTAAAATTTCTACCTACATGCATACCGCATTTCTATTTCCCGTAAACCTTCAAACTTGGTCATATTTATGTATTGCAAATGACAAACCAGGTTTAGCCCATTTCTAAACCTTTGCTTTTTAAAACTTCTAATTAAATTGTTATATATCGTATATAAATAATTTCCTAAATATAATATTACCCGGCATTTCCGGGCACTTCCTGGTGTCCTGGGAGTTCGCGGTGTCGTGGGTGTAGTAGGTAAAATATCCATGTTTCGAGAGAATGAATAAATCCAAGTAGATCTGTGTACATGTACAACCAAATGAAGAATGATCAAGATACCCCTCAATATGGGCCGTCTGTATGGTTTCTGTAGTGTAGTGTTTGCGTAATGGTGGTATCCCAAACAGAAGCTGACACGAAGTCTTCCCCCCCCCCCCCCCCTCCCCTCTCTCTCTCTTTAGGGTTTCTGTGGACGTAGTGTTTGTGTAACGATGGTATCCCAAATAGAAGCTGACACATAGCTAGTCTACCCCCCCCCCCCCCCTTTCTCTCTCTCTCTCTCCCTTACTCTCAATCATTGACTAAATGAGTAATTATTGTCATACGTATGCAACACTATTGCCATGCCATATTATTTCATCTATATTATTGCTACAGTTTTACACATTTCTCTCTCTCTCTCTATAAATATAAAACTGTGATAAATTATAAATAGCTCAATAACTCTCTCTCTCTCTCTCTCTCTCTCTCTCTCTCTCTCTCTCTCTTATCTATATAAATAGAAATATCTCAATAACTCTCTCTCTATATATAAATATAAAGCCGTGATAAATTATGAATAGAAATATCTCAGTAACTCTCTCTCTCTCTCTCTCTCTCTCTCTCTCTCTCTAAATATAAAGCCGTGATAAATTATAAATAGAAATATCTCAATAACTTATTTATGCTTTTTTACTATTGTTTGATTTCTGATTGTGTAATTCATAATCCATGTGGTATCTCAAACAGAAGAATTTTTTTTTAACTACTGTAACGCATGGGCAATATAACCATTATACATGTTGATGTGCTGCGCCAATAAAGAATTGTTCATGTTTTTATAAATATAAAGCCACAATAAATCATTAATAGAAAATATTCCAATAACTTATGTTTGTTTGGTTATTTTTTTTTATTATTATTGTTTGATTTCTGATTGTGTAATCTATAATACATGTATAAAGATGGAGAGAGAAAATACGATGATAAATTGCATTGTCTATAGGGGACGTTAGAAATTAAAATATTCTAGGTGCGAGTCAATGCTATCAAAACTCAGGTATACTGGGGCTTTCCTCAAGATCTGAAGACTGCTGGTCATCATTAGCCATGATTGTTATCAAAACATCTTTCTCAGGTAGCTGTAGACCATGGTCTCTGCAAACGTCAATCAACCTAAGCTCTATTGTTAAAAGTTTGATTGACCAGCGACTTATCATTGATCGCAACACAGGTAAAATTTGGGGGCGTTAACTTAAAGTTGGGTCTTTAAGTAAAATGTTAGTGTAGTGAGCCACCTTAAGTAAAATGTTAGTGTGATGAGCCACCTTAAGTAAAATGTTAGTGTGATGAGCCACCTTAAGTAAAATGTTAGTGTAGTGAGCCACCTTAAGTAAAATGTTAGTGTGATGAGCCACCTTAAGTAAAATGTTAGTGTAGTGAGCCACCTTAAGTAAAATGTTAGTGTGATAAGACAACTTAAGTAAAATTTTAGTTTAGTGCAGCGATTTATCTAGCTATTTTATTTTACTACCCTTTTCCAATAAGAGGGGAAAATTGAGTGCCAGAGGCGTGAATATGCTAGGAGGGTCCGGAAAATTTTGAGATAAACAGAGCAAAATCCTGCATTCTGAGACCTTCTGAGGGTTCTTTCCTTAGTTTATTAAGGCTGGTGTAGTGAGCCACCTTAAGTAAAATGTTAGTGTAGTGATCGAGCCACCTTAAGTAAAATGTTAGTGTAGTGATCGAGCCACCTTAAAATCTTCTCATGACCAGCAGGTCCATGATCAGTCATATTAATATGCAAGCATCCTCACATACTGCAGATTAAAATTTCTTCAAATCCTAGCCCCAGGGGGAAGGGAGGTCAATAGGGAATCAAAATTTGATATTGGAAAATTTTTAATCTTCACAAATTTTCTTTTGATTAAAAACCACACTGACCATGATTATTCATATTTAATATATGCAAGTGTTATGGTCAGCTTGGTTCGAACGCTGGTGGCCAGATAGCTCTGATAGTTAGTAGAGCACCTGACTAGAGATTCAGGGGGTCCGGATTCAAATCATGGTCTTTTCCATGGCATTTTCTCCCTTCCTATTACATTTGGTGCCATTGACCACCCTTGACTTGCAGGTGAAAAGTCGATCAGGAGAAAAAGAATCTGCAGTGGGTTGTGTGTCTTCGAGGGCGAAGACAATTTAAGGAGGGAGGAATGTAGCAGTCAGCTGGGTTCGATTGGGTTTAATTGGTAGAGCACCTGACTGAAGATTCAGGGGGCCTGGGTTCAAATTCCAATCTGGTCCATTGCATTTTCTCCTCTCCTGTTGCATTTGGTGCTGTAGACCAGCCCCTGGAACTGACAGGTGAAAATGTCTACCAGGGGATAAATATATAATATGAGGAGGGAGGAATGTAGTGGTCAGTCAGGTTGACCACCTTTGGCCAGATAACTCAGTTGGTAGAATTAAGGTAAACTGTAAATATTATTTTATTACTGTTCTTTGTTTTACCGATTGTATCAATTTATGTTGTGTTTTTTTATGCCCCCGAGATCGAAGATCGGGGGGTATATTGTATTTGTCCTGTCTGTCATTTTTTAATTCTGTCATTCTGTTTGAAACTTTAACCTTGCTAATAACTTTTGAACAGTAAGTGATAGAGCTTTGATATTTCACATGAGTATTCCTTGTGACAAGACCTTTCCGTGGGTACCAACATTTTTGACCCCGTGACCTTGACCTTGGAGTTTGACCTACTTTTTGAAAACTTTAACCTTGCTAATAACTTTTGAACAGTAAGTGATATAGCTTTGATATTTCACTTGAGTATTCCTTGTGACAACACCTTTCCGTGGGTACCAACATTTTTGACCCCGTGACCTTGACCTTGGAGTTTGACCTACTTTTTGAAAACTTTAACCTGGCTAATAACTTTTGAACAATAAGTGATAGAGCTTTGATATTTCACATGAGTATTCCTTATTACAAGATCTATCTGTTGGTATTGAACCTTTTGACCTTGACATTTGACCTACTTTAAATTTTTTTTTTACATTGGTCATAACTTCTAAATGGTAAATATTAGAGCTTTCATATTGTACATGAGCATTTCTTTTGACAAGATCTTTCTACTGGTACCAAGATATTTGCCCTTGTGACCTTGGCCATCTTCGGAATTGGCCATTATCGGGGCATTTGTGTTTCACAAACACATCTTGTTTAAATATAATTTTTGTCTTTCAAATTATTACACAAATCTAGCCCACAATTGGTATGCCTCGAAAGTGCATGAGGATCAATAACTACTAGAATGAATTGCCACAAACACATAGAAAAGGAAGGTTTTGTATAAAATGTACAATCTCTACGTTCATTTTCTTTGATTTTTCTTCTCTTAATCATCAAACTATTAATGTGAAATAGTGACTTCCTTATTAAACATGAAAGAGGCCAATATATTGTAATTTATTACTTCTGCTTCAGTGCTGATAATCAAGACAAAAGATAAAATTAAAAACAATCCTATCGATCAATTTGCTGGTTTTCCATACATGAAAAAAAATATTTACAACCATGTTTTACAAGATATATATACGAGATTCATGTGAACATGCATGTGGAATGTAATCTCTCCTCCCACAAAAAGTATTGGTTACAGGGTTTAATAGTTTAAAAATTATTTTGTCCCATTTGGATTTTCTTTAAATGAAAGTCAGTGTGCATAGATTATATCTTTTATAGATGATGGCAAATAAAACAAGACAATCTCAAAGTCGAGTGACAGAGTGACTGCATCCATGCATGTACAATTGAATTTTAAAGTGTTCTGTTTAACTGAGTGCAGAATTTTTCAGAAAGGAAGAGGGTACACATAGATTTTATCATTTAAATTTATGTGCATCTTGTGTAAAATAGCGTCATTAAACAATCCGTAATATTTATAGACCTTCCACATTTTTACATTTTTTGTGGCAACGTTGGCTGCATATTTTACTTCAATACACAGTCTGATGATGACCACTCCACAGACGAAACCGGTGAACCAAGTAAATTTACTGGTGCATTAAATTCTCATGTCTTTGTGATCTGTTGACTTCCTGTAATTAATCCTGAAAGTCTTGTAATTAATCCTGTAAGTCTTGTAATTAATCCTGTAAGTGTTAAAATGTAGATAAAACATGAGGGTGTTGTGTTAAACGTGAAGGATAAAGTTCCCAGTAGGGATTTGTGGTTCAGTGTATATCCTCCATTACTCTTACCGAGTCTGGGAGTAGTATGAATGAAGACAATAGGCGTGGTCTGTGACAATGCCTCCATCAGGTCTGAAGAAAGTTAACTAAAGCTAGAATTTTAATTTGATTTGAAGGATAATTTTGCTGATATATTGAGACTCTTGTAGCCTTTTGGGATCAGCTGTGGAAACTAGCTCAATTTATCTTGATTACTAATCAACTCTCACCATTCCTCATAATAAACTCTTCTTTTATTGCCGAGCTCTTTGCTGCCTTGTATATTTCATATGCATGGCTTGCCATTCCTCATGATCGACTAGGATCTAGTGATGAAAATTGGCCACAGCAGAGGGTTGTCAATGCTGATGGATGTGGACCAGCGATGTTCATCGTTGCGTAGTTGAATATATGTATATAGTTCTGATTAGGGAAAACAGGGGAAATAACTTGCATTGCACTCCTGGAACTGCTGCGTGATATGGGTGTCTCATACTTTGTTAGGGCAATTTTTAAGGTGGGAAATTTACGCTATAGGCATTCAAGTACATGTACCGATAATGTGTGCCATGTGTATCTGTGGTACATTATTATTATGAAAATTCCAGGGTGTTTCTGACTTGGAAAAGCATGAAAAATGTCTGGTGTATAGAATTGATAAAGATATTAAATGCCTTTGATTGAATTTGCAATTGAATTGTGGAATATTGATATACAATAGTCAGAGGTAAATGAGTATCTAAACTTTCATTTTCTGCAAATCAGCTGTGAATGACTTATTAAGTCACAATTTGAGCAAATAGATTTGGATTTCTCAAAATAACTTCAGTCAAAATTTGGATTTTACTCAAATTTTGACTGCTCAAATAAAAGAAAACTCATGACAAACTTAAGTTTTGAGATTTTTTGTGAGAACTCCAAGCCAGATGCCCTGTTGAACTCAGCCCTTTTAAGATATATAGTGCTTGACATTGTCAAAGCTCCTTTAAATACTTTATAGCATTAAGAGAAATGGAATTCATAGGTTTTTGTTTTTTTTTTGGGAAACTACGGTATATCATAGAAAACAAAGTCCTTCGTCACTGTATGAAATCATTGACTCAAAAATAAAATCTGGATTCTCCCTCCGAGTCTGTAACATCCTTTATAAATCTGGATCCTCCCTCCGAGTCTGTAAGAGTCTGTAACATCCTGTTTAAATCTGGATCCTCCATCCCGAGTCTGTAACATACTGTGTAAATCTGGATCCTCCTCCCATGTCTGTAACATCCTGTGTGTAAATCTGGATCCTCCGGAGTCTGTAACATCCTGTGTAAATCTGGATCCTCCCTCCCAAGTCTGTTACATCCTGTATAAATCTGGATCCTCCTCCCAAATCTGTAACATCCTGTGTAAATCTGGATCCTCCTCTCGAGTGTAACATCCTCTGTAAATCTGGATCCTCCCTCCGAGTCTGTAACATCCTGTGTGTAAATCTGGATCCTCCCTCCGAGTCTGTAACATCCTGTGTAAATCTGGATCCTCCCTCTGAGTCTGTAACATCCTGTGTAAATTTGGATCCTCCCTCCGAGTCTGTAACATCCTGTGTAAATCTGGATCCTCCTCCCGAGTCTGTAAGAGTCTGTAACATCCTGTATAAATCTGCTACAGTACACATTTGTGGCTCTCATCCTCTGTATGAGTGACGTCCTCCTGCTGGGACGTCAAATCTGAATCAATAATTGAACACAAACATTGTGGAACAGGTGTGTGATGCAGTATATTGATTTTTTGTAATTTCGTATTGCAAATTATTTAATAATAAGGAGAAAAAAGATAATTTATTGAACAGTAAGGCTATAGACTATTTTGAATGTATTATTGAAGATCTGCTGTGTAGATGTTCATTAGAGAGTTTATTGGACAGTTCCATCACAGACACATAATTTAGCCATTACAGGTTAGTTATGAACATTTTGTCTCTACAAAACTCGGGTTTTTATCTGTGGTTGATCACTAAACTCCAATCATGAACAGGAAGCTTGTAATTACCTGAGTCTGATAGCACATCATTAGGAAATACATGAAGTTCTTAAGAAACATTAGGGGGAATTGCATGTCTCTTAATCCTCAGTCTATAAGAGGGATTTTTTTAGAGGAAAAAAAATGAAATAAATGAGGATTATTGTATTGATCATCTAACTTTATTCAGACTTAGGGTATGGTATGTATGGTATGGCAGCATTCTAGCTATATAGTGGTTAAGATACCCACTTCATGACGGGAGGGGGGGGGGGGGGTCCCGGGTTTTAATTCTTTCTCCTGACCATCAAACATAAGACATTTAACATTGGTATTTTGGGTAGTGACTGTTCCTTCACCAAGCGTCCAATATTAAAAGTGAAAATGACAGGCTATTCGGGTATGACCTTGACCTCGAGGAAATGGAGGCCCCGAGTCATGATAGACAGTTGTGCAATAACAAACTGTCATATTTTCAGGTTTTATAATGTCTTGCACAGCGACAATTTGTAGCACGTACCTCCTAAAAAGGTGTAGACATTTGTATATCGGTGAAAAATTCTAAAATGGGATGTAAAGCTAACAAAACCAACTTCATTAAAAATAATGTAAGAGTTATTTCCCTTCAGTTCTACAGGAGGCTAATTGTAGTACATATAGTTTAAATGTTAATTTGATATGAATCCTTTTATTAATACAATATAAAAATTGCAGTACAGGTAAAGAAAACGGCATGATTTTGTGACATCATCACCAGTTTTATAAAATCGTAACGATCATGCCACGTACCAATTAATGACGTATCTTTTGCAAATGGACGACTTTGTGAATATAAGGATATAATGAAAATGAATTTTTCAAAGTTATGTATAATTATGTTACGTCCATGCATACTCTTGGACTAGCAGAAATGTACATATGCATGTATATTGGACCATTAAAAAGACAAGAAATACAATGTGTAATAAAAGATATATATACAATATGCTAAACGAGAAATTCTAGTTTGATAATTTATTTCTTCACTTTTACGAAAAAAAACCTCCATGAAGATACTGTGCATAGCATCTGTTTATGAAGGAAAATTCAGGGATCTCCTCCACTACAGTGACATTAGACAAAATATTGAAAACTTCACTAAGGGGACTTTAATAAGAAATTATCAAGCCATAAAATTGTGTAATGAAGCAACAAATGATTTGAGAAACCTTCAATCAATAGATTCGGAGAGTCAAAATTTCTCGTAAAATGCTAGCTAGTACGGTTTTTAGTGTGGTTTAAACTCTCTCTGTTGTGATGTGGTTGTTACTAGAGGACTTACGAAACTCCTGAATGAACACCGTTTACAATCACTCCGGGAATGGCTGGGTTTAGTGCAATCGTGTCATTCAACTGCACAAATAATCTTTGCTTAATAACAAGAAATGATGGATCCATACGTTTTTAATCTTTCATCAGAATTTACATGTACCAGATTTTTCTCTCCGTTTATATGGATAAAAGTGAATTAGCTGACATGCAAGGGTTTAATGAATTATCTTTGTATTAGATTTGTTTTTCCCCAAACATGCAAAGAATGTTATTGCCAGGAACATAAGATCTGTCTTAATTTGTAACATTCGTTAACGACCCTGTCATTAGTTCTCGTCAGTCCGATAAAGAATTATGGTTTTAGAGAACTTTGAATTCAGTGGAAGTACAATGTATATTTATACGTACTGATCTGTAGTGTCTATAATGAAGTGGATAAATAAATGTTTATTGGAAGCTGTGGGGTTGTGGTGGTGGTGGTGGTGGTGGTGGGGGGGGGGGGGGGGGGGGGGCATTAATGATTGGCATGTTCTTGATTTTGCAATTAGATGAAATTGTGTTTTGCAGCTCTAAAGCTAAGTGATATCTTTGATACTTTCAGGAAATTTTCGTAAATAGTGCAAGCTATTACAGAATTATACATTAGTGACCACAGTAATGTTACAAAATTAATTTATTTGAATCATTAGTTCATCTGAGTTAATTAAGGCGTAATTACCTGAGTCGAAGGCTCAAGTGAACTTTATACTCATTAAAATCTGTCCGTATGTGTTTGAATTTCATTGAATATGTAATGAAATTATAAATCTCATTACTATAAAATGATATAATATCAAGAATTTAAGGGTCTGAATATGAAATGAAATTATAAATCTCATTACTACAAAATGATATTATATCAAAAAGGGTTTGAATATGAAATGAAATTATAAATCTCATTATGTGCGCTACAAAATGATATAATATCATGAAGGGTATGAATATGAAATGAAACCATAAATTTTGTTACTACAAAATGATAATATCAATATGGGTGTATTATATGTATATAAAACTATATACAATGTCAAGCTTTCCCCCCCAAAAGACATTTAGGAAATGAATTTTAGAATACATGAGGGTATATGAAGAACAAAGCGCTCATGCCAGCATATAAATACTTTTTGAAGTGCATTTGAATGGCAGAACTATCTCGAATTACTATCATCAATTTAATAGACACTTGTATACAATTTACACACACAGGCACACATACATTCAGTTTCTACATGTATGTATAGAATTTGTACATTGATAGCAACATGTAGGGTCTATATGAATTCAGTGTCGCTAGTGATCAACAATTATGTGCATGTTTCTAAATGATCTTGTAAAATGAAAATTATATCATTTTCTTAATAGTTCAAATGTGTCCTTTATTGTTCATCATAGATTTAAATCTCTTTAACATGAAATTTTTCTTTTATAAAACAAATTAATGGAATCAGCTCTGCTTTTGATGCTGAATGAGTCATTGTGGAGTTTTGAAGTGTAAATTGAATTTGCGAAAAAACTAAAAACATAAGTGCAGACTTGTTGGAATCAAGTGAAATTGAACACTTGGAAATTTTTTTTTTGTCAAATCATCAGAGATCCTCCTGAAGCCATTTATTAGACAGTACTATATTGTTTGGCCTATAGTGAAGAGCTGCTTGGTGATGTATTGATTTTCTTTACATTAGCTGTTAGAGGTATCCTCCTCCTCTGGTGACAAAAGAGCTCAGAGCAATTGGACGCAGAGAAAACCGACAAAACGTTCGGATGTCTTCACCTCACACGGACCACACGCCCAAAGGGGGGCACCTGATCTCTTGAGTGCCTGTTGAGCTACTGTACCCTGGCTGACTGTGGTAAGTGCATGGTTATACAGACTAGGAGAGAGATGTAATTATAACTTTTGGATTGTGTAACAAATGTATAACTTTCAATCTTCTAGAGAAACTTTATGTGTCTTTCATGCTTTAAAATAGCATGAATTGTCAAACTGGGTGTGAAATCTTTTTAACTGAATTGGTTGTAATTAGAATATACCCGTGTTGGTATCTAATATATATATCCGAATATATATATATATATATAGTAAAATTGCAGAAAAAGTCCTTGGGATAGTAGACAAACTATATCCAATGATGACTATATGTACACGTGATCCACATTTAATTAAATGTAGATTAATTGTGTACTAGTCGGGTATACTCAATTGGCTTTGTGATATCCTGATTTTGTGTACTAGTCGGGTATACTCAATTGGCTTTGTGATCTCCTGATTTTGTGTACTAGTCGGGTATACTCAATTGGCTTTGTGATCTCCTGATTTTGTGTACTAGTCGGGTATACTCAATTGGCTTTGTGATCTCCTGATTTTGTGTACTAGTCGGGTATACTCAATTGGCTTTGTGATCTCCTGATTTTGTGTACTAGTCGGGTATACTCAATTGGCTTTGTGATCTCCTGATTTTGTGTACTAGTCGGGTATACTCAATTGGCTTTGTGATCTCCTGATTTTGTGTACTAGTCGGGTATACTCAATTGGCTTTGTGATCTCCTGATTTTGTGTACTAGTCGGGTATACTCAATTGGCTTTGTGATCTCCTGATTTTGTGTACTAGTTGGGTATACTCAATTGGCTTTGTGATCTCCTGATTTTGTGTACTAGTTGGGTATACTCAATTGGCTTTGTGATCTCCTGATTGTTAATAAAACAAATAAACATGAATCAGAGCTCTGTTTTTGGCACTGAGTGAGTGTGAAATGTCAGCTTCTTGCCCAATATGGATTTCCCGTTTACAACGACTCCATATGGTCCCAAACTGACCGTGTGTCTACTGTCTATATAATACTATACTCCTGAAGAAGTAAAGAAAGTAATCGAGTATACTCCATACTCAATCAGCTTTGTGATATATAAATATATTTAATATATAAACTGACATGCTTTCCAGAAATGACATTGGTTTAAAAATTGGGTTTATTATAAGTTCATTCAGTCACCAGTGATGAGACATACAGCTGGTGCTTTATTAATAATGTACAATATGGTCATACTGTAATAATGGAGCACTAGTGTGTTTAATTAGCAGTATAACATGTAATGAAATGTAATTAAGTCATATATTATAGGAAATAATGAAAAATCAAGAGAATATGTTACAGGCAGGCTTTTCAATCAGCTGGATTGATTGAATATTGTTTAACGTCCCTTTCGAGATTTTTTCACTCACATGGAGAGTCACCAGTGCTGGTGAAGGGCTGCAAAATTTAAGCCTATGCTTGGCGCTTATGGCCATTGAGATTGCAGGGAGGGATCTTTATCGTGCCACACCTGCTGTGACACGGGACCTCAGTTTTTGCGGTCTCATCTGAAGGACCACCCCATTTAGTCGCCTCTTACAACAAGTAAAGGGGTACTGAGGACCTATTCTAACCCGGATCCCTACGGGATAAATAAGTTGTAGATTAAGGAGACTATATAATCTCGTAATCTTGTAATTGTGGAATGCTGTAGGTTAGTCCTTTTAATTGATTCAGATAAATGCTCCAAGATGTTCAATCTAAAATTAGTTCTCTAGTTTCCAGATTTCGTTACAGACTTATTCAAAGTTTTAGCTGTAGACGTATGATCGCATTCTAATAGCAAAACACAGGAAAATTATGAGTGAGGTACATGTTTTATGTGTGGGATTGAATATCTATTCAAACATTGTGTATAATTTTTTTGGTTATTTCCATAAGTTTCCTACCAGCAAAGCTGAAGGCTACTTCTGAATTGCATTCTGTCCATCCATCAGTCTTTCTGTCAGTCTTTCTGTCACAACTTAGTTTTCTAGACTTTTATAAATATAAATATATATATATATATATATAAAGCACAAAAACCCAACAACACCCTACTTTCTTAAAGTGTCGGATCTGAGAAGATACAAGGCCAGTAAAGAAATTTATAAAAGGTTTTTGCGTGTTATTTGTTTATGTAATATATGTCTCTTGATAAAGACGCGGGTTGCGTCGAAGATTCGAGTTTTAAATAACCAACAGTGTCGTGGCCTTTTCAGTGCTTTTATATATATATATACTTTTTGAAAGTAGGGTTGTTCCTAACCCAGCAATAGAAGTTGAGGCTGAGGATATGAATAAAGTGTTGTTTGATGTGATGAAAAATTAAGACATTTTAATTGCGTTGGCAAATGATGGTTGACATGTTTTCAGTTAAAATTAAAGAAAAGCTCAAAAACTACATATATATAATTGAAATTTCAAGGTCGTGGAAATGCATGGTAATGGCAGTATGTACAGACTTATCAGAATTTTTTTGTTTTTGTTTTATGTATTCATTTTCTGATTTTGCATAAATTAAACTGTGGGTGTAAGATTATCCTGGCCTGCAGAATATTACAGATTAGGGGACATTTTCATTATTATATGCAATATTTACTGAAGTCTTGTTTTATTGGATTTGGTTTGTGAACCAAAGAAAATGGGGGGGGGGGGGGGGTTATTAAAAAAAGATAAGAGTGTGGTCTGGTGTTTGACATGTGCCAGTGTCTTATTAGAGGTCTACCACAATATACTTTGTTGAATGAACTAAAAATGCACATGAATGAAGGTCAAATTTGAATAACGTTGGCAAATTGTATTAATCAACAATGGTGATTAGCTAGTGTAGAGATGAAGAAATGCTAATCGTAGGAAAATGTCAGATTTAGATGTCATTTAAAATGGTTTCTGTCTCACTTGTCCGTGTGGAGTTATTCTTGAAATTGGGAAGTCATGTTAAATTAATGAAGTTTTTAAATAGCCTTTTCTCCAAACACTAGGGTTAATTCATTTAATTTAAAAGTTTATTCTTTAATTTTTGTTGTGAGGATTTAAAAGTGATAATAGTTTTACATTTGATATTGTGAGTAGTTTATAATCCAAGTAATAAAAAGATTTATCAATTCCTGATGATCGATGGGTGGAGGTATAAATGGACCAGGGTTATTGTGAGTGATGGGCCTTAGGAATTGGGCCACTGCAGGTAACAAATGAAATCTCAATTTTTCAAAACAATGTTTAGTTTACTTTCAAGTCTGTGAATATGCATGCTAGTTTTTTTTTAACAATTGCTGCTTTAAGGTATGGCATTATAAATGACAGCTACTATATTCCCAAAATTGTGAAATTTGGGTGACAGAGTGTATACATTTAGGTATTATTCAGGTTTTACTACAGATATAGAGAAATGATATATGTATATCTTTCATGGAAACATCGTCTTTATTAATACCACACTGGCCCCCATGCCATTGATATCCCAGCTAGTGTTTATGAAATAAAAAACACACCTGAAATAATGTTTTCTGTCAAAAATATAAAGATAAAATGTTGTATTTCTGAAGGAATGACATGAAACGGATGGTGAGTGTGTTCATTTTTGTATGTTGCATAAGAATGAAAGTTTTACATTTCCCTGGTTTTTTAAGTTTATATTAGTTTGTATACATACATTGTACATGATAGTGTTATTATAATACAATGGAATTCTCTAAGATCTTTAGAGATGGCTTAATTCATTTTGAAGATTCCAGAAAGTTAAGTCTTTGATTTGTATTGTGAGAATTTAAAAGTAATTATGATTTTATTTCAAAAGTAAATTCCTTTCAGCTTAGTCAGTTAAAACAGAGATTAATTGATCCATTAATTAAGTTTAAGAAAAATTCTTGACTTTTCATTGTAATTAAAGTTACACAAAACTTAAAGTGATTTATTTTTAATACCTTAAGGTGCATTTATGTCTAGGGCATGTGGTGGCAATTAATGAAAGAATTAGTACTTAATGTTTAAGATAGTTAACGAGATGAAAAGATTTAAGTCTTAACTCAGGGAAAGCTGAGCCAATGCAGAAAGACGTCAGGGCTGTTTGAAACACCATAGTCTGGAAAGTTTTTCTCAGGGTTAATTATCTGTAACACAGTAAACTTCTAACTCGTTTTTCAGGACAGTGTGATTTATACAGCATTCCTCTACACATTTACACAACATGGTGTTCTAAAGACTCAGAGGTTTGTGGAAAACTTTTATTGAATTAATTTTTGTATGATTCATATCAATATTTTTTTTTGAAACCATATGCAATTGCATGCATGTTACTATAAGTTGTCTCTGTGAGAATATCCAATTTAACCGGTGACGACTGAAATAGCATGTGATATAGCACGTACAATGCCTGCCCTATATGTCATCAAGGATATGAAATATTGTGTTTGCATACTAAAATTTTGTGGATGGAGAAATCTTATATCTGTGTATTCCCTAAGAACAATTTTATGACTTTTGAATAAAAAAGATAATGAAACTTTATACGTCATGATATGTTTCACTGCGAAAATTGTAGTGCTTGACAAGAATGAATGAAATTGATAAATTTAGTATTCATTACAGTCAACACGTAACCTCAGAATGTGTGTGCAGTAGAAAAAGTTTCTGGAAGTCTCGGATGATATCTGCTTATTAAGGAGGTAATGTACATCGTCATAATGGCTATTGGATGAAAATATAAATATCAGCAATATTTGTCTATTCATTTAAAAAAAGTCATCGCTTCGCTGAGTAGCTCAGTAGGTTAGCATGTTGCCTGCTGAATTGTAGATCACAGGTCCGAGTCCAGCAGGGGTTTTATAACAAACTGTTTTTGTGTGGTCCTGAAAGTTTGCTATAACCGTGTTTTACTGTATAATAAAATTAAGTCATAACAAACTGTTTTTGTGTGGTCCTGAAGGTTTGCTATAACCATGTTTTACTGTATAATAAAGTTAAGTTATAACAAACTGTTTTTGCTGGTCCTGAAGGTTTGCTATAACTATGTTTTACTGTATAATGAAGTTTGGTTATAACAAACTGTTTCTCGGCTGCCTCTGTGGTTCACTATAACCGTGTATTACTGTATAGTAAAGTTTGGTTATAACAAACTGTTTTTGCTGGTCCTGAAGGTTTGCTATAACCGTGTTTTACTGTATAATAAAGTTAAGTCATAACAAACTGTTTTTTCTGGTCCTGAAGGTTTGCTATAACTATGTTTTACTGTATAATGAAGTTTGTGGTGTAACAAACTGTTTTTGCTAGCCTTGGAGGTTTGCTATAACTATCTTTTTACTGTATAATGAAGTTTTGGTATACCAAACTGTTTTTACTGGCCTGGAGGTTCGCTATAACCATATTTTACTGTATAATGAAGTTTTGGTATACCAAACTGTTTTTACTGGCCTGGAGGTTCGCTATAATCATATTTTACTGTATAATGAAGTTTTGGTATAACAAACTGTTTTTGCTAGCCTTGGAGTTTCGCTATAACCGTGTTTTACTATATTTGTAAGTTGACATGGATGTGACGAACAGTTATTGCTAGCCTTGGAGGTTCGCTATAACCGTGTTTTACTGTATTTGTAAGTTGACATGGATGTGACGAACAGTTATTGCTAGCCTTGGAGGTTTGCTATAACCGTGTTTTACTATATTTGTAAGTTGACATGGATGTGACGAACAGTTATTGCTAGGAGATGTACTTAGAACATCTGATTTATGGGTGAAATCTCGTCACGGTGATGAAGAAGAAATGGTTTCTTAATTGTTAAATTGGCTGCGGATTAAGCTCAGTTTTTGTCCTGAGATTTGTTGTTCAGATATTCCTGGAGCTCAATTTTTCTTCTTCCCACTCCATTAATCAGAAATGGTAGCCCATTTTTTCTTCCCACTCCATTAATTAGAAATGCTAGCCCATTTCTTCTTCCCACTCCATTAATTAGAAATACTAGCCCATATCTTCTTCCCACTCCTTTAATTAGAAATGCTAGCCCATTTCTTCTTCCCACTCCATTAATTAGAAATGCTAGCCCATTTCTTCTTCCCACTCCATTAATTAGAAATGCTAACCCATTTCTTCTTCCCACTCCATTAATTAGAAATGCTAGCCCATTTCTTCTTCCCACTCCATTAATTAGAAATGCTAACCCATTTCTTCTTCCCACTCCATTAATTAGAAATGCTAGCCCATTTTACACTTGCATAATAAGATTCCAGCTCAGTTTATTAGTGCCTTAAGATTCCAATTCAGTTTGCATGCATTCGAGATTTCAGCTCAGTTTACATGTCTTGAGATTTCAGCTTAGGTTACATTTATTTTAATTCCATTATAATGCACTTTTCTGGTTGTACCAGCACTGTTTGCTTGAGATTCCATTTCTCAATGTTCTAAAGTCAGGAGATTCCGCGCAGTGTATTGGGTTTGTCCGAGATTTACAGCTCAGTTTCCTAAAGATCCCTCTTAAAATCCAACTGATCATGGTAGCTCAGTGGTAGAGCATAATTCGCTGCGTAACCGAGATGTTGTGAGTTTTAGCCCTTCCCTTGCCATAGTCATGTCAAACCAAAGACGTAAACATATATTGATTGCTCCATTTGGATGACTGACCTAAAGATTCTAACTGGGTGTACTGACTTAGAGATTTCAGCTGGATGTATTGACTTAGAGATTTCAAGCTGGATGTATTGACTTAGAGATTTCAGCTGGATGTATTGACAGAGAGATTACAACTGGATGTATTGACAGAGAGATTACAACTGGATGTATTGACTTAGAGATTTCAGCTGGATGTATTTACCTAGAAATTTAAGCTTAATGAGGATTTAGAGATTCCAGTTAATTTCACTCGTTTATAATTAGATTGTAGTTAATTAAAGCTTACTTATCTATAGATTGCAGTTAATTAGATTTTATTCTCTATAGGAGTTGTCTCCCAGAGGGGGGGCAGCTGTTTTAGTGAATTAATAAATTCTTCTTCCACTTCTCATACAAAGTTTGTCTAAACTATAACTTTTTGTCTTTTGACATAGGTCTTTGATATTTGGTATGTGAATATATACCATGATAATTAAGACAGCATGTCACGTACCATTTTTGATGACCTTGACCTTTTATGTCAATTAATAGAATTTTTTTGTTTGAACCATATAACTTTTTGTCTTTATAATTGACATAGGCCTTTGATATTTGATTAATTGTATGTTGTTTAACGTCCCTCTTGAAAATATTTCACTCATATGGAGACATCGCCATTGCCGGTGAAGGGCTGCAAAATTTAGGCCAATGCTCGAGGCTTACAGCCTTTAAGCAGGGAGTGATCTTTATTGTGTCACACCTGCTGTGACACCAAGCTTCAGTTTTTGCAGTCTCATCCGAAGGACTGTCCCATTTAGTATGACAAACAAGGGATACTGAGGCCCTATTCTAATCCGGATCCCCATGGGTTCCTTTAATATTTGGTATGTGGGTAAACTGGATGATATATAAGACTGTGTATCACATGCCATTTTTGATGACCTTTGACCTTTTATTTAAAGGTCAAATCATAGAATTTTGGGGGCTGTTTTTGTTTGTGGACCATAACTTTTTTTGTCTTTTGATATAGCTATAGGCCTTAAATTTGATCTTTGGTAAGTTTAATTTACTATCATATGTTCATAACACTCTTCCTTGGTTGATGCACACATATATGCACTGTACATAATATGTACGTAAGCTCTTAATGTTCCACTATAGATGATCCCAAACAATGTATTCAAAAGAAATATGGAAAATGGAAGGGGGAGACATCACTTTTAGTGTGCTAAAACAATTCTTCCTAGTTCAGCTTAGGCTACAGGTGCAAATATTCCAACCATCTTCACTTATCTGCAGACATGCAGATTCCAGCTTAAGTTACCTGTTGCACATTCAGCACACCTGAGTCATGTAACAAAGGCTTCTGTCTCGTCCATATATTCATACTAGGGTTCTCTCTCTGTAATTAGTCTTGTAGTATTGTGGGCTTTGGATTAGTCGGAATTGACATTGATATGAAGGGACATGCAATATGTATAATTATGATCATCCTGAATTTGCCAGGCATGTGAAAAATTGAAGATTGCCATAAAATACTATTCTATCTAGCTTTTGTACTACAACCTTTATACCTTGTAACAGAATGTCAAGCCATTATTCACCCTCCAAAACCCATAAATGCCCCCCCAGTATGTTAAATCCCCTGTGCGTCAGTTGTCCCATCAGATGTGGCTGACTATATAACCTTCCTTAGGTATTCAGGTCTTGTCACATAGGATGAACAAAGCAGGGGTATTGTCAGTGAGTCTGTCTGTGTGTGAGGGACATTCATTCACCAGCCATCAATGCTGGCGTGTATTGTGCTGTGATTAAGTGTGACAACCAGTAGAAGGCAACAGATGGGGTGACAGGCTGGTCGTGAATAGGATGACAGAACAATAGTTCTTAAAGGTTTGGATCTTAGGGGGCTTGTTTCTCTGATGAGAAAGAAAGAGATTCTAGACTCAAATGAATTGAATTTATCCTAAACTGCAAAAGAAATGTTGCACTACTATAAGTACTTGCGGGAAAAAAAATTCCAAGAAGATAAAAGTTTCTTATTCATGATTGACTACAAATTGCAGAGTTTGTGGAACATGGACTTTAATATACTTTCTTATAAATATGAAAATTATATATTTTCAACTTGTTTAATTTCACGATAAAAACTGATATATCAGTGTATTCAATGTGTCTGTAAGGCCTCGGTATAGGATTAAATGATGGAGGAGTTTAGTTCAACTTCAAATTTTCTTTGCAATTGA
Organism: Ostrea edulis; assembly: GCF_947568905.1. Classification (NCBI taxonomy): domain Eukaryota; kingdom Metazoa; phylum Mollusca; class Bivalvia; order Ostreida; family Ostreidae; genus Ostrea; species Ostrea edulis. The sequence goes on from NC_079173.1 coordinate 40,558,680, forward strand.
CATGTCAAACTGTACACTGTAATTTAGCTACATGGAGTTATTTTTCACTGTTTTTTACTCTAGACAAAAACTGAAATTTTAAATTGCAGTGAAATTATAGCCAATAATTAATACTCCTGAAAATGGATTTATAGATAAAAGCCTGAATATACACCCACAACATGAATTTAAAGCTGAAACATATTTCATAACCACCTGTAATTAAGTTTCTACTGGATTAAAGGCTGATATCAGATCCAATTTTATTAGGAATAAAATTTATAGAATGATTCCAACAAACTATTAACATATTGAAATAAGAAAAAAAATACCCCAAACTTTCTTTTAATCAAAATGTTCATTTCAGGGAAATTGGTCATTGAAGGAGAAAACTATTTAGGGTAGTAAACATGTTGCGATAGATAAATCGATTGTGGAGTTGATAATTGCAACTGTCAAATGCCTGTGTGATCGTCACAATTTCCTTTCACTCCTCGGACTTGTTGAGCTTCCTGGTATTTGAAAGTCGGATTTTCATTCAGCGTGTGTTGACAGCAGCGTATTGTGTCAATTAATTTAGTGCCTTTGTTGCAAAGATATTAACAGGGAAAATGCATTTCTTTGTCATCTCGAGCATTTCTGCATATTATTCTGTATGATTGCCTTTCAGCGATTGACTAGTATCTGTAGTCGGACTTGATATACACTTGAACTGTATGAACTTGGTCTGGTTAATATCTAACATATTATCTGTTTCAAACCAATTAAGTTACATTTGTAAAATTGGTCAAAAGTTAACATCATTCATCATAATTATGTTTTAAAAACATTTTTTATCAAATGATGTGGCTTAATAGGATACTAATCTATATGGAGGTGTTAAGTGTAAGCTTGATAAATGCCAATTAACCTATCAAACAGTGTACGTTTAACCAATTCAGATAAAACATTCAGACTAATTTTTGGATTCAACTTTTGAGCTATGTGCATGCTTATTAGTGGTTCAGCTTTTGTACATTCAGTATATTATATTTACATTCGGTGTGCATATTGTATGTGTGTGTGTATATATATATATATACATGTATATATTCAGAAGTAAGTTAAGAAAAGTCTACACAAGTAGTATATAATTAAGTGTATAAGAATATCACTAAGCTGATAGCTAGCATTTGAGAGTATGTATATAACTATTTTTATCAATTCTTTAGGAGTATTATATAATACATACTATGTCATATCATATCATATATATATTCCTGAAGAATTTATGAAAGTAGTCCAGTGTACTCAGTCGGCTTTGTGATATTTATATGTTTGCCTCTTTCAGCGGAGACATATTGTTTTTGTACTTTAATCTGTCTGTCCGTCCATCTGTCACAAAATCTTGTGAACGCTTCTCCTCCCATATGGCTTATTGGATAGCCTTGAAACTTTGTACAATGCTTCATTGCCATTTGTAGATGTGCATACATGTTTTTGTAGGATGGGAGGACTCAATAAAATTATATATAGCAGATCTAAGAGGGGTGAAGGATGTAAAATAGCTTGTGAACACCTCTCCTATATGACTTATCTGATAGATTTGAAACTTTGTACAATGCTTCATTGCCATTTGTAGATGTGCGTATTGGTGGGAAGGGAGGATCTTAGTTACCTACAAGTTATAGTGGATCTAAGAGGTGTGGAGGATGTAAAACAGCTTGTGAATACTTCTCCTAAAGGCAATTATCTGATAGATTTGAAACTTAATTAGTATTTTGTATAATTCTTCATTGTCATTTGCAGATGTGCATATTATAGGGACAGGAGGGTCCAATTGCCAATGTAATCCTTAAAGTTATAGTGGCCGGTCTGGGGGGTGGAGGGTGTAAAATAGTTTGTGAATACTTTTCCAATGTGGCTTAACTAGGAATTCATAATGTCTTTGTTCATGCCCATGTTTTCTCCTCTATACCATGCACTACATTAAGGGGAGGAGGTCTCATTTAGAGCACTTTCAATTTGGGGAGAAATTTGTTTTTCATAAAAACAATCTGTTAATAGACTAGTGTTATTATTTTTTACGTATATATATATCTTATTTTATCTTATCTATATATATATATCTATCTATTTATCTCTCTCTCTCTCTCTCTCTCTCTATATATATATATATATATATATATATATATTTATATACTGTTTATGTAATCGTAATAGAAAGAGTTGATATCACACAGTCAAAATAATCAAATAAAAAAGCAGGAAATTATGCAGTTCCAAAATATATTCAAATCAATATTAAGGCTTTCTACATTTTAACATCCATTCTCAGTTGAATATACAAATATTAAATACCATGCCATATTCAATATTAATTTGTATTCACCTGAGGATGGATGCTAAAATCTAGAAATCCCAAGTGATTTGAATATATTTTGGAACTGCATAGTCTCCTGCCTTTTTATTTAATTATATATATAGTACAAATTGTTTCCTGCATGACTGTCATTTTAGGATATTGATTTTGATCAGTGAGGATTATATTTCATAAGCAGATCAAGTGTTTGTTTTAATTTCAATTTGAATTGGTTTTGTAAATTCATGAGTGAGCTGTAATAATTAAGGAGGTGTGTGTTCCAATAAGTTGAGAGTTTTATTATACTGCTAGGAAATGATGGACTGTGCCACTTCTCACACATATTAAATACAGAGTGTGAGGGACTGTCTATTTAAATGGCATCAATTCCAGACTACTCTCTCTTTCAAGACTTCGATGAAGGCTATGACAATCGGATTTCATGGCTGTTTGAGTTACAAGGATGCTTTAAAAACAGCATTTGTCATGTCATAAATTCATCAGGCACCATATCTGTCCAATATTGTGTGGAAATTGGTCTCTGCTATTAAAGTTTTACTGGCTGCTATACCCGTCACACAATCAAGAAAAAAGAGCCTTAACGATGCTTCAGCTAAAGTTAGAAGAGACATGCACATAAAACGTTTTGGTGATGCAAGGCAAATGATGATAACTTTTGGCTTGTGTTGTAGGTTACTGCTGCGGAGTAATGGGAGTTCGGGCAGTAGCAGTTCTTCTAGTCGGAGAATGAAGTAGAAAACTTATTTTTCTGTTGTAGTTGCTATTGACAGAAACAGTACATATATTCATAAGCTCAACACTTCACTGCAATATTGACTTATCTTTTGGTGTACTATGCTGTGTGTTCAATTTATCTTTTGGTAATAAGATTGTCACATCCAATACTGGCATCACCCGGATTGCAGAAACTAATTTCTTTGTGTACGACAGATTCATTTATAGTTGTGTATTCTGTTTCCGCTAATACTTTGTGTCAACATATGGCATTTTGTGTAGCAGTGGGAAGTATCTTGATTGTCATGCTAATTATAATCAGAAAAAAAGGGAAAGGATTTTAGCCCGATTGCAAACCTGTAATCATATTACCCAGAAGTCGTAATGGGAACGAATTCCACAGATGCTTCTTAGTATGAATTAAGCCTTTGTCCACACAAGATGTCCCTTGTTATATTTCTTGAATAGATTTGATCCACAATCCCTTCCAGGAGGAACTATATCTGATAATTTCCTGTCATGGTTTTAATTAAACAAACCAGAAAATATTTCTCGCTTTGGAGATTTCTTATACTTCAACATTCTCTATATGACTAAACGTTGTAGTCCCAGATGCACCGGAGTTTAAAAGCAGCAATTAAGGGTTCAGTTTTGTTGCAATGTGCTCAGTTTCAGTCTCAGTCTTGAAATCATCTGAGTCCCTTTCTGTCATAACTGTTGGCCGTAAATTTTTTGAACATTTTCAGGCTCTGCTCTTGATTTTGGTATGTTACATGTATGCATACATGGGTAAAGGGGAAGAAAAGTCATAAATTCCATGGAGTTTGAGGGACATAATATCTTAAAACCATCAAAATTAATGCCTCAAAAATCTCCTTTACTCCTGGGTATCAAGCAGTCAAACAGTTGGCATTATAAGCCCTTTTCCAACACTGATTCCATTACCCAAGGATTTTATAAAGTTTCATGCCCCAGGGTAAAGCTATTAAAGTTGGTTATAAAAACTCATTATTACATAGAAAATCTTGACTTCTGGACATCAAGCAGTAAATCTGCTGACAAGATTGTAAATGATCGAGCACTGAGTCCTATACCAAAACTGAAATTCATGACCCATGGGTTCAGGGTTCGTGCGGCCAGGGTGGAGCTTTTTTAGAAAATTTTATTTACATCAGGAGATGAAAAAGTCAAAATGTTTGCTTAATTATATTATAAGCAGAAGTCCACTTACTAAATATGAAATTCACGACCCCCAGACTTTTGCAGTCCTCATAGGGTGGAACCAATAGCTGCTTAATTTGATTCGAGAAACTTAATTCATTTAATTCACAAACCCATGTAGATGATGCAGATATGTTGCTCTGTGGGAAAATCTTGAGACAGACATTTTCCCAGAGAGCTACAGATCTTCATCGAAGCCATGTGCAGCTACATCAGGGTATATAGGGTCAACGTTTATCATTGTAGCGAAGAGGTGAAGAATATCCTTTTAAAATCTTCCTCTGAAAAACAGATGACCAATGTTGTGACTCGGGTGAGTGTTGTGGTCCATCTGCCTCTTGTTTTTCTTTTAACTGTTAACAGATATACGAAGTAATTCCTAAACTGTTGGAGAATTTGTGAAAAACGCACACATTTATAAATTCCCGTGGGTGGAGGTAGTAATTACATGTATATACTTGCAGGCCCCTCACTACTGTTTGATTGTATCACGTAAAGGAGATAAATGACAAGATTTTTGTTATGTTTTTGGATAGTATTTTTTACATGATTATCCATGAATACTTTGTAATTTTTAATATTAATCCAATTGTAAGTCCAATTAAGAGTTAAACTGTTTTTAAAAAGATGCGATACAACAGACTGCGAAACGGAACGTAAATGGTGTAAACATCATTTGACTACGAATATTTAGCATCAGCTGGGTTCTAACATCAAACTTTATGAACTTTAGAGAAAATCATTTTTGATATATGTATGACAATTGAGATATTAGTGTTTATACTGTGTTAGGTATATTAAGTCAACAATTTTTAATAAGATTAGAATTATTGAGATCTTCACAAGTCATGTTGGCAGGTTTTATTAATAGATATTTATATCATACATCAAATTATAGATATTTATATCATACATCAAATTATAGATATTTATATCATACATAAAATTATAGATATTTATATCATACATCAAATTATAGATATTTATATCATACATCAAATTATAGATATTTATATCATACATCAAATTATAGATATTTATATCATACATCAAATTAAAGATATTTATATCATACATCAAATTATAGATATTTATATCATACATCAAATTATAGATATTTATATCATACATCAAATTATAGATATTTATATCATACATCAAATTAAAGATATTTATATCATACATCAAATTATAGATATTTATATCATACATCAAATTATAGATATTTATATCATACATCAAATTAAAGATATTTATATCATACATCAAATTATAGATATTTATATCATACATCAAATTATAGATATTTATATCATACATCAAATTAAAGCAGAATTTGGATTTTAGAACCTATAGCTCTTACAAACAAAACACCTTTTTATCAATCGAGAAAAAAATCCAGAAAAAAAAATCATATTACTTGAGAGTTTCTATATGACTCATTTGAGGGTGAAATCATACTTCATATAAGGTGCTGTGAGTTAAAAATTATTCAATTGTAGAGCCATGGCCACCTTAATTTTCTCAAATCAGAGTGAATATTATATACATATGTATATATATTGACATTCACATCTAAATATATACACATTCACATCTAATTTAATCGCAGCATTTGAATGGCAAATCCTTGATAGTTCTACATCCAATATCATTAACTGATATAGTGATTCTAGAGCATCTTAACCTAATGACTGGTGTATTGTGATGGCCAGATTAAGGAGGTACTCTACATCATCATAATGGCTGACTTCCTGTTAAAACATGGATGAAAATATAGATATTAGCAAGATTTGTCTATATTCATTTCAAAAATCATCATCTAGCTGAGTAGCTCAGTAGATTAGCACGCCAACTGCTGAACCGTAGATCGCAGATTCGAATCCAGCAGGGGTTTTAAATTAATTTTTTTCCGGATTGTTTTCTACTAAAACTGTATTTTTTGACTAAACAAAATAAATTTGAAAGTTTTCAATTTCAAATTATTGTTGTAAATATATATCCTCCACTTTTCATCTACATCAAATTTGCCTGGTGTAGTATATACCTCCTTAAGAGATTTATTGTTGGTGGTGGTGGTGGGTTGAGGTGTGAAAAATGCTGATGAAATTTAAGTTTTTAGATATGATAATACTTACTATTTTTTGATTATTTTTGTGATTATAATGCAAGCTTAAGGGAATTTCTTAACATGTCATGAGTTAAAAACAGTACAATTCTGGTTTAATTTGTATCTTATATCTACATTGAAGATAAAGGTTACATTACAACTCTTAGAGAATATTTAGAATTTAAATACATTATGTATTCCATCAAGCATTTCCACCACTTTCTCACATTACAGGTTTTGTAAATATTTTTTAAGCAAAGTAATATGTACATGTATAATTCTTTTTGGCAAAAATATGACAATATACATTTAGTGCTAATTTCCTTTAAAATACACTGAAAAAACAACAGTGATACATTTATTCAAAATTGATTATATTGATTATATTTGTTAGATAGGTCATTTGGGAATTTATAGATGTACTGTATGATCACAATGGTGTGATTGTATAAAATTTCTAATGTGTCTTTTAATCTCATGTGAAATAAAAATCTGCACAAACAGAGAGAAACGTGGCAATTTAACACAATTCAAATAAGATTAAAACCAGTTATATTTGCATCCAGTGAAGAAATGTTGAAATTAATTCTCATGCAGCCTAGATGTGTATATAATCGGAGCACATGTTTCGTGTGATTAGTGTGCAGGCGGAGAATCGGAGAGTCGTGGCTGGCACTGAGTTATGGGGTTTAGAGTTAGTTGTCTGGTAGTTTCTATAAGATTCTATAAGCTTGTAGAAAAATCTAGGGAGTACTGCTTACATTGTATGGTAAATTTCATCACGGAGATAATGATGCTCCATATTAAAGTTTTGCAAGTTTTGCTGCCAGAAAACAATTGTAACAGATTAATGCAGCTTGTCTCCGTGATGTCTGCCAATAATGGAGGAATTTAAAACTAGTATATATAAATTAAGATACGCAGAAGAATCAATCCATTCTGTCTGAATTTATTTGATAAATATATGCCAGTATATGGGGAAACCATGAAATTGTGTGTGCATGTACTTTCAGGTGTATATAACTTACGTAACTGTATAAATCTCCTTAATTTTCTTAAATTATTCCACACTTTGTAATGCATGGCCTCCTCGCCAAGTCCCACAGTGTTTACACAGCCAGTTATTTCCTATGCTAATTAGTACTGTAGTGCTGTTGGTGATTTGATACTAATGGAGAACATTGGATTATTAATTAAGGTCTGTTGTGCAGTGACTGTGCTATAAAATATTGTATATTTGAAATATATGAAAATTAGAAGTATGATTTCTGTAAGGGATATATGCTTAACTTGGTGGAGAGGTTGAAATACATGTCATAAAAAATGTGCAGCTTGAGTAATCAGATTGCAGTTCATATTTTAGCTATTTTAATTAAGACTAGTTAAATGTAATGCAATATGCCAGGTGGAAATTGGCTTATACACATATGTAACAATATATGCCAATTTGAAGTTTATCTGTCATATACTTATCTGCAGTATTCTGCACTCGGTAGATTATTACCTGATTTACTGGTCATCAGGTGAAGTAAATACAGCTAGGTCTTTAACAGGAGCTGCATACACAGTTCTAATTGTTGAGTGAACATTACGTAACAGTGATTCAGAAGTTGTTCCCCAGACTACGATCACTGCAGGCCTTATAGTGACAACTGGCAGTTCCTTATACTTGTGGTGTTAGAATCGCGTGAATATATTCAAAAGTAGTGGACTTTTTTAGTGCGACCTCCAATGGTCAGGTCCCATGTCATTGAATCGTTTGGAACGAGACCTTACATCCGACAGGTCTCGTACGTCATGTTAGGGATTCATTAACACGATCAAAAACTGACTGATAAATAGCCCAGAGTGCAGAACATACTTATAATTAAATATAAATCCTTGGCTCTCTCACTTACAGCCGGTGATGTCGCTGTACGAGAGAAAAGATTCCCGAAGGGTTGTGGTAGTTGATCCATACAACAAACATTTTCTCTCCTGTTTATTTCGTGTGTATTGCACTGCGTATTATTTCTTGTAATGAAGGGAATGCACAAAAAGGGGGGATAATTTAGATGTAGTGAAAATACAGGGGACCTAGCTGTTTAAAAAGTCACAATTTAGAAAAATGCTTCATATTTAATGTGGATTTATTTTAAAACATGATGACCTGAGTATAAACCAGGAACGGGACAGTGGGATGTTAATTAAAGGATACAGGAAAATTTTCTTTTAAAATCTTGTTATCAAGAACACAAGATACCATGTATTTTATTCATCCCCCCCCACCCACCCTCGGGGTAAATAAAGACTGCATTGCCTTAATTTATTCGGACATCTACAATAGGAGTCTAAATTTTTTACAATGGCAATGTACATGTATGCAAGAAATTATTAATTTATTCGAACTGTGACACATATAATTTGTGCCAGCTAGCTAACTTCATGATTGAAGCAGTACATCAGCTAATTATATACCGGGCACACAGTGAAGTTGCGCAGGGTATAATGTTTTTGACCCATCCTTCAGTCCCTTTTATGTTAGCGCATCTCCTCTGAGACTGCTCAACAGAATTTCGTGAAACTTTGAACAAGGATACACTGTGTAGATGTGCATATTCCCAGGAAATTCTGATTCAATAATTTTTCTTAGAGTTATGTCCCTTTTGAACTTAGAATTTCCAGTCCGTCAGTTCTGTTCTTGATTGTCAGTGCAACTCTTCTGAGACCACTGAACAGAATTTTGTGAAACTTTGTAGTTAATAAGAACCCACTGTGTAGATGTGCATATTCCCAGGAAATTCTGATTCAATAATTTTTCTGGGAGTTATGCTCCTTTTGAACTTAGAATTTTGAGCCCGTCTGTCCTGTTCTTGCAGTATTGCATAGCATTACCATGCATTCATTATGTGAGGCATTAATTGTCAAGCAATGTTGGAGCGTGGGGTGTGTGAGCTTGCTCACCTCTGCTTTCTTTCATTATACTGTCGTGCCTTGATCAAGTGTATATTTTTTCACAAATGAAATTTCTTCTTGTATTAATTAGATTCTATACATCTTTTCTGTTGACATTCAGATTCATGCAACTACTGTACATTCATGGGGACATTGATGGCTATCTGCATTTCAATTCAAAAAAATGTTAAATGTAAAAACATTGGAAATGTGTTATATATAGGAATAAGATCATCAAAAATCTTATCTAGACTGACAGTTAAAGTACAGCTTGTCAAATTGTTATGTAAGTATCCTTTAATACTGTACATATATAGATATAATGATTCAAATTTATTCAAACCGTAGGCTCACATGCAGTAGGGGTTTCCCAAATTATGAATTTAATTCTATATATCTCTTCTATACTAGACCAATATACCTTAACAGTTTGTTATTTATGAGTTAAATTGTTACGTAGAAATTTAATTAGTTTCAAATGGAAACAGTTATTTAAAGAATCATTCAGTCATATTCTTTTTATATTTGCCAAATTGTTTTTATCAAGTATATAAATATTTATAATAGTCTTGCTTTGCACATGTTAAGGGGGAAAAATTTAGCTAAGAGTGCAATCATTGTTGCAAACTCCTACTCCCGTTTCACAATGTATTATTCACCGACTGGTTTCATTTCCTGATCATTTTTACTCAGCAAATAAACTTTTGTCCAGGGTGTTAATCTACATGGCTTCAATTTCCAAGCAGCCAACTGGAAAATAAATATTTTTATCCAAACCACAGAATATATAGCCACGGGGGCAGATTGTGTGAGGGAGATAGGGATCTGATGTTGCCTTGTCAAAAATGAGTTGTATCAGCTCTGTAAATGATATTATCTATCTGTTCAGGGGGAGATAAGTCTATCTGTAAACATGAAATTGTGGAATGTTTACTCAATGATCTACATTTGAAGTACATCGTCTTGCGCGTTTCGTGGAGTTTTTGTTCGAAGGAAGTAATTTTTACAAGATTTGTTTTTGCAGGTAATGTGTTTTGTTTTAATGGCAGCATGTTTATTGTTTTTCATCTTCAGATTGTACAAATCGTTTTTGGTTGAATGTAAAGCTTTCAGATAGATCATTTGCTGTGTATATGCTATAAATGTCTTATCAAAATTAACCTGTACATAATTGTATGAAGACTGCAGTTCTCAGCTGTTTGGCTCAAGCAAATAAAGTTTCAGTTTCCTCGCATTAAATATGCATGCATGCATCCTATATCCAGTGAATGAAATTCATATTCATATTATAAACTCGGTAAATTTTGTATCGGAAAAATGTTTGACTGTTTTACATTATCTGCAGCCTTCATTACATATAATCTTGCAAACCAGACTATAGATTAACGAAGAATGAATTATTTCAATGATTTTGATACCCCTATAACTACAGAAGGATATAAAATTAAAATGTTGATTGTACTTTAGAATGCCTTTTCTGTTGTTCCAGGGGGGGGTCTTATTAAGTGTGATCAGCATCGTAATTAGTTAATAATTGATTAGGCAAACATGTTGCTCTTCAGGTGTACAATGATACCAATATCATTTTGTGATTAATACACAGAGGCAAACAGAATGAAAGGTTTTATGAGAGCACTCCAAGGGAAATGCTTCTGTTGACATTGCATTAATAGAAACTGAAGTTTGCATCGATATATTAAGAGAAAACTTGTTGGTTCTTGTGGAGGCAGGCAGTAGGAGGTGTTTATTTGTTTAACCATTGTTTTTTGTGAATTTAATCATTATTATGATTTACAGTGTTCTCAGATGGTCCACTAATTTTTGCAGAAGTGTGATGTGATTGTGTCGATATTAAAATTGATGAATTTATAGGATTTTATTTTTGCACTGAGGCAGGAAGCTCAGAGCTGATGACTGCCTTGATGGGTGCAATGGACTTTTATAATGTTATAAATTTATTACTTGCCAAAGAGTACCTCACAGCAATTTGGAAACAATATATTATTATAGTGATGAGTTAATGTGTATATGGCCGGGTGTATGTTGGTTTGAAAGGACATGCATACTCGGGATAATTCCAGAAATTGAATTATATTAAATGTATAGCATTTCTGTATATATAATGACATTTCAGCATATTTTCAGTACCGATGTAATTCACCTGAATCAGACATTTCAAGTGCGAGCTATCCTAATTAATGGTTGTTGCTTACATGTATGTACAAATGTCATTGACTTCTGTCCATTTTCTCATTGATCGTGGTCGATATTTCCACGGAAATGTTTAGGAATGCTGCAATATTTTGTTGATTATTGTTGATATAATTGCGGGAACTTGATTCAGATAATGAGATTGCAGCTACAATAATTGAGAGTGAAGTGCACACATAAAACAACAGTTTAAGCTTGAAGGCCTTAGTCTCATGCAGCGCTCTTCTGTTGGGAGTCTAATTTCGTGAATTCATGTTCGAGTGGTATAAACATTTTGTTGTTGGTAATCCTATAATGGTATTATAAAGCACAAATAGTGCCAATTTATTAAAATCTGGAGGCAGGGGTTTGAAAGGAAGGTAATTGAATTTCAAGCTTTAAAGCTCAAATTGTTAATGTAACTGAAACTGGATTCTTGTTGAAATCCTTAGATAATGCAAAAGGGGTGTTCAGTCTTCCCAATAAAGGTGGCATCTGATGTTGTGTTTGAAATTCCAGGTGTCCTGTGTTTGAGATTAGTTTTGTCACCACGAGCCCAGGTTTTCTGGATGTTCAGAGGGAGAGAGTATTCTGCTACTGACTGCTCTCGTTTATGTCGTGGTATGTTGTGTATGTGAAATCTATTGACAATGGCTGATATCAGGTGTCTCAAAATGACCAACCTGTGACATATTTGTAATTCTTCATGATGAGGTGCATAATTACACTGCATAAAAAAGAAATTGAAAGGTAAAAATACAATGTATATAGAAAGTTTACTGGGGGGGGGAGAGAGCAATTATTTTATAAAATTTTCAGAAAGAGAAAATCGAGTGCTACATTGTGAATCTACATGCATGATTATAATTATAGTAATTTTCTTCATTAGGTTAAATATCCAAACATTGAAATTGAGCTGAAATATAACAAGCCATATAAACTGAATGTAGAAAGAAGGAATGAAATGAGCAGGCTGGCTTGAGTGATGGATGATAGTTGATAGAAAAACTAGCTTTAGCTTCGACTGGAGGACATCAAATTCAATGTAACTATATATTTACTGTAGTAGTGCGGAGGTTTTCTCCATGAATTTAAGTTTCATTTAACATTTTGATATCTTGCGTCTTTCCCAATAATTGTATGGATGTTGCCAGTGAAAAGGAATGATCTATAAAATATAAATCAATTGGATTAGTTGTAGGCTCTTTGTGGTTCAGATCGAGTTACAGCTGCTCTTTCAATGACAATTATTTTTTTTTTTTCATAGATAAGAACTGTAAGAATGGCTGTCACAGGTCTGAAGAATATTTAATTGAAAATCTTAAACAAACATGTATATGGTAGAAATGTATGGTGGAGTATATAGGCAGATCTAGAAGATTTTCAAGGGGGGTTGGGGTTGGGGGTTGGGAGTTGGAACCCATTTTTGTACCTTTTATATACCCAAAAAGTGGGTGGTGGTGGTGGTGGTGTTGTGCCAAAAAATAGCAAAATATTGCCTTTTATGAAAAATATATTCAATCAAAGGGAGGGATGGGTTGGGAGTTGGGGGGGGGGAGGGGGGGTCATTACCCCAGGATTAATTGTAACATTCCCACCCCTGACAGATCCACTACTGTATACTAATGCTCAATGTTTCAACAGTGGTAGTACACATACCCACAATATTGTTTGAGGGAGCCTCTATCAGTCACACAATAATAAAACGAACAAGATAAAGGAATGAGTCTGAACTGTGATTTATACCAATAAGATGTTGCTGTGTAGCATTTTATGATCAGCAATTCTCCATAGGACAGAAATTGATAGTCGTGATTAAATCTCCAAGGAAGAATCCAATAATTCCTTGCTATTAATGGGGATATTGTATGGGGCTGCAACGCATAGCATGGAAAGGGAGGGGATAGTTACTTTTTCTGGACATTTTTTACTTTTTTCTTGCACGAGATTCATCACATTTGCCTTAAGGAGTTAGCAGTATATGTTGTTATGGGCATTTTGGTTTTAATTTATCGCTATAGTTACGCTGACTGTGCATTAGACTGTAAATAAAACCCTGTGTTAAGGTGACCGTATAAATATATTTGTGTCCTAGCTAGCTTTTAGGCTAGTATCAATTGTCTGCTATTTCTCTTCCACGTGATATTTCATAGTAAAAATAACATGAAATATTTATAATTATAGGTAAATTTTCAGTAACATGGATTTGTGATACAACATGTATTTTAGAAATGAATTTTATTTTTGAAAATACGTTTGAGTAGGATCTGTAACACTTCACGCCAGCGTACTTCATGGAGTGCATAATATATGCTAAGTGTATGTTAATTAATCTGTATAAGCTTACTGTGCATGTGATATATTGCCCTTACTGAAGGTTCATTAATCTTAAGCTTACTATGCATGATGTATTTATTCAACACAAAATGTGACGGAGAGGTTGTAGTTATTTTTTTTACCAAAATCTATTTTTCGACATTTTAGTTTCCGAGGACGCAATGTGAAGATGATGTTTTTAAATGTGGAACTTGTAATTTTATTGTCAATGTTCAACTTTTAATTTGCACCTGCTAATTAAGAACTTCATTTTCTAAAGTATGGACTTTTTAAGAAATGTATGGGTATAATTTTTTTTTTTAATTTCTCGGTGTAAATAATCATATATACATGTACCATATCACTCAATATAAGTAAATTTTCTTATATTTGAGTGATTGATCTGATTGAATTTATATTGTTTAACATCCCACTCGAGAATATTTCACTCAGATGGAGATGTTACCATTGCCACGGTGAAGGGCTGTAAAATTTAGGCCTATAATATGCTTGGCACTTGTGGCCTTTGAACAGCTAGGGTATGATCTTTGTGACACATACTGCATGGGCCTCGGTTTTTGTTGTCTCATCCGAAGGACTGCCCCATTTAATCACGTACCTCTTACGACAAGCTAAGGGTACTGAGGACCTATTTTAACCCGGATCCCCATAGAATCTTGTATTGAAGTGGTATTTTATTTGAAATGGTAATTAAGCCTTTTAAAATTGTCAATCAGTTTATCTATACTGTTAAATTATAAGATGGGTACATGTATATTTCATTTTACTCCATTGAATTCAAGAATTGAAGTTTGGTACAGGAGTTAGTACTCTCATGATAACAAGCATGTGTACTACAAGTTGCTGACTGAATTAATTTGGGCAAATGGCAAATATAGCAGCAAGAGGACTTGTGGCTTAAAAGAAAATTCTGCACAAAGACCTAGCTATAGGGCAAGCAGATTGCATGCATGCCCATGAATATCCTTTCTACGGCTGGAGAATTTAAAGAATGCATGTTCGTCTGAAGTGGGGAGGGGGGGGGGGGTTAGAAAAAAATCATTAAGAATTATGAACCTCTGTATCAATATTTATATACATACTCTGCCTCAAGAGAAAGTATGTTTTAGTTAATATTTTACAAAATAAGCAGCAGGATGGCCGGTCTTATAGTTCCCAAAGGCCATGCATTGGCATAGGGGTCAATTCAACAAGAAGAAATTTGTAGGATGTGGAAATCTGGATAAATGCTTTCATGAAACTCTTATGCTTGCTGTGTATTTAAAGATCTGTAAAATTAGACCGAAGAAAAGCAGACCTTTGTAATATTTTTCACAACCAATAGGATGCAACTTCCCCATTCGAACCATTCTGTAAAATTAGACCTTTGTAATTTTCATTAACAGATAGTCAACCTCCCCATTCGAAATTTGACAAGGGGCACTCAAACAAAAAGAATGCGTGAAATGAATTTTTTTTTGCTTTTACACCAGAGAAATTTGATATAGATGAAAAGTGGAGGATATGTACAACAATATTTTGAACTTAAATTTTTTTCAAATGTACTTTTTTTGCAGTGTTAGTGGAAAGTAATCTAAAAATTTGAAAACCCTGGCTGGCTGGACTTCAACTTATGATCTTATATATAGTTCAGCAGTCGACTTATGTTACATGACTGAACTACAACCCAGCTATATATTATGCAATGAAAAGGGATATATACAAATAGAATATTACGTACACTGATAATTGTATTTTAAATTCATGTTTTAAAAGAAAGTCAGCCATTATGTAGTAACATATAATCCCTTACATGTAGTACCTGTGCAGGTTTTGGCTATATATGAAAGCCCAGATACTCCATCAAATTTACTGGAAAGAATATCAAGATATGTAATAAGGGATTATGTCATAAGTTTATTAAGAAAATCCTCATTAGTCTGTGGGTAGCATACAAGAAATAAGAGGTTGGATTAATGAAATCTTCATTATACTGTCAGATTGGAGAAGATCGAGTCTTCAAGCAGCCAGGATTTATGTGGAATCAGATGTCAAAGTATCGGGAAATTAGGAATTAGGGGGACTGTAAGTATATACATAAATCTCAACTAATATCCAACAGTATGTGACTCATGATTAAAATCCATTGAAGTGAGTACGACCTGTATATTAATATTGAGAGTTTTAAGAAATTTATATGTAAGCCTGCATGCATGCATCAATTTTATCTCAGATTTTTTTAGATATACATTCTATGGGTACACTGAAACACAGCAATAGCGTACTATAAATCAACTTTTATTCATGTACGAGAAATTTTTGCGAAGTTCGTGAGAGGCATTGTCGTTAGGAATACTGTAAGTGGTTTTAATTTCGCGGTGCTAAAAGTTCGCGGTTTTTCATATTGGTCTAATTGCGGTGGTTTTATTTTCGCGGAATTCAAATTTTGTAACTGTTCAAAACATATTGTGTAACACTTGCAAAATGATTGCGGTTGTTTTAATTTTGCGGAAAAATCCGCGACCGCGAACATAGCGAAATTAAAACCACCGCAATCATTTCCCCATTTACAGTATTTCGTTGTTTCTCGTTTGTGTTTAACTTTATCTCTGATGTGAAAATTACTGGCTGCACACAAGTTTATCACTAAGTAGTTGAGAACAAAAAGTTTTGATATATGAGTTACGGTATTTGATTATGGAATATGGAAAGAGGTTAATATTCACAAGTGATGAACTCAATCTGGTTGAATATATGTCATTGTGCTTTTTTCTTGTTTGGAATTTCAGTTCTAGATTCTTCTGTTATTTCTGTATTTGGTGAATCTTTGCATAGAGTATAAGGTTGTTGTGTGCTGACAGGATTACCACAACAAGAAACAGCAGCACAAGTGGCACTCTATAACCAGTTGGCTGTCTGAAGAGGCAGGTTGTAGTGTTTGACTATAAGTTCATTTGAGAATGGCTGTTGATTTAGGTTTGTTTTGTATAGTCTAGCTATACCGGTATGAAATGAGTACATAGGGATCATGCTTTAAAATCTAGATAATTAAAGTCAGGCTGGGAATCGAAAAAGTTAAAATATTTTGAATTCAAAAGAAAAGATGTGTTTATAGTCTAGTTTATTGAGAGGATATGTTTATAAGTCTTAGACTTGTTCACTTGGTAGGGTATATGTGTGTGGTCCTTTTTATCATTACTATATACACATGTATATTAGTCCTATATGTGGTCATGTTCATTCATGGGATACCCCAGATATTTATGCATATACTTCTATCAAAATGCAATTCCAAAGAACTTTTATTGTTATTAAGTACATTTGAAATGACAAAACTTTTCCAAAAAACATCCGCATCAAATATATGACTTTTCAACACTTTACATTCAACTCCATTCCTCACAATAGATTAAAGACTATGCTTTTATTTTACATCATTTAGTGCAAATTCTAAAGACTGCAATGGGATATCAGGGAAATGTTCCTTGTAGCGTGTTTGGTAGAGACAGTGGAACCAGTGTCATGTAATGGGGTAGTTGTGATGTTGAAAACCTTGATAGGCACTTCATTGCACTCCCCTATCAATGACGACATGAATTCTGCAGTTTTTAGCTCACCTGATCTAAAGGCTCAAGTGAGCTTTTCTGATCAAAATTTGTTGGTTGTCTGTTGTGTCGGCGTCGTAAACTTTTCACATTTTCGACTTCTTCTCAAGAACCGCTGGTCCAATTTCAACCAAACTTGCCACAAAGCATCCTTGGGCTTTCAAGTTTGTTGAAATGAAGGGCCATGTCCATTTCAAAGGGGAGATAATCACAAAAATACAAAAATAGGGTGGGGTCATTTAAAAATCCTCAAGAACCACTGGGCCAGAAAAGCTTAAATTTACATGAAAGCTTCCTGACATAGTGCAGATTCAAGTTTGTTCAAATCATGGCCTCTGGCCTCTGTGGGTTGGATGGGGCCACAATAGGGGATCAAAGTTTTACATACAAGTATATAGGATAAATCTTTAGAACTCTTCTTCTCAAGAACTACTGAGCCAGAAAAGCTGAGATTTACATGAAAGCTTCCTGACATAACAGAGATTTTAGTTTGTTCAAATCATGGCCCCTGGGGGTTGGATGGGGCCACAAAAGGGGATCAAAGTTTTACATGCAAATATATAGGAAAAATCTTTTAAAATCTTCTTCTCAAGAACCACTGGGCCAGAAAAGCTGAAATTTACATGAAAGCTTCCTGACATAGTGCAGATTCAAGTTCAAATCATGGCCCCCGGGGTTGGATGGGACCACAATAGGGGATCAAAGTTTTACATACAAGTGTACAGTGTATAAGGAAAATCTTTAAAAATCTTCTTCTCATGAACCACTGAGCCAGAAAAGCTTATATTTACATGAACGCTTTCTGACATATTTCGGATTTCAGTTTGTTAAAATCATGGCCCCCAGGGGTAGGGTGGGGTCACAAGGGGGGGGGGATCAAAGTTTAGCATACAAATATAGGGGGAAAATCTTTAAATATGAACCAAGGTGACTCAGGTGAGCGATGTGGCCCTTAGGCCTCTTGTTAAATTTTATGATAAAATAATTATCTAATTCATAAATACAACCTGTCATTGCAGGTCTAATACACTCCTTGTCATTTCAATCCAATTGTTTGGTTCTGTAAGTGCTTATTTGACTATAGATTACTCTACTTACCTGATTAAGATCGATACACACTCATGGTGGGTGTAAATAGTCAACAGGGGATGCTTATACCCCTCCTAGGAACCTTTATTAGATCATTATTATTTTCACCTTATTCATTTCACCCCTTTTTATTTTATAAAGGTGCCAGATGTTATAAATTTGTAAAAGTATCATTTAAATATTCATGTAATGTAATTCAATAAACAGGTCTAAGATGTATGTATGTATTATAGAAGTATAGTAGTTCCTGGTCATTACAGTATGCATTATACATTGTAGTAAAATAAAGAATGAAGGATAAGTTTGTAGAGCTATAACATCCATATTTTATTTCTCTGTTTAACATTTTAATCATTAATTATGCAATGATTAAAAATATAAAACGGAGGCTTCAGATGAAATAAAGATGGAGCAGGACTATTATTACCATTTCAATGCTGTATTTTAATGCTGTATTAAACACTGTAGTATTGAAATGAAGGTTGCGTTCAGTTTGCAGTCATGCAGGGAAATTTATCTTAGGAACACCTGGTTTTACTATGAAGCTGAAAACGTACGCGCGCACATGCATCTGTGTGAATCATAAATACTTATAAGTAAAATTTCAAATTCTAAAATTTAATCTTTGTTTTGAAGAACATGCAGATGAATCTCTCTGAAGTAATTGTTAAATAACAATATATAATATAATAATAATAACATATAGTATATTAGATATATCAGAAAATTCCTGGTGACCTAAGTTAATGGTCTTGTTCACTGTCATAAGACAATGCGTTGACCCCAGTGTGACCTTTTGACATATGTTGTGTTATATCTTTAGGCATTTTTCTCTACATGTCAACAATATGTTATATGTATACTACAGGGGTGTGGTTTTTCCTCATTTCAGAGGAAATCCTCTGATTGGCTCAATGTACTCTGGGTTAATTTGATCGAAAGTGACAGAAAATGATATTTTTCCAGGTAGGGTGAGATGTTTTCCTTCTTTATGACCAGTTGTCCTCTGATTTCTGAGGAATTCAGTCACAGCCCTGATACTAGTATGAGTGTATTCCACGAATACACACCAACTCTCCTTTTACATATGTAATATTGCTACTGAATACACTTATTTGTCTATATCTGTGGAGGGTGTGTGTTCTGAAACAGAAAGGAGGGAGGGGGGGGGGGGTATACATGGTGCACAAAGCTTGGAGGGTCATCTTTTAATGTTAATTATTCGGTTTGTTACTGGCTGTAGAAATTTGTTGGGCTAGCTGTTAAAGAGATAGTAAAGCTCATGTGTAAATTTTTTCTCGTCTCACCCCATATCATCTTATTCCTTTCGAATTTAAGATACAAATGTGTGTGTATATATATATATATATATATATATATATATATATATATATATGAAAAAAAGATTAATGAAAGCTATTTCATTGCATATTCCTCAAATGTTGCATTGAATAAAATTTTTGTCCTGGAAGCAAAAATGTAGGTGACGTTATATTAGGTTATATTCGTTTTAAACTTGGGAAAAAAAATACAGATAAATGCATGAAATTGTTATTATTTACAGGAAATGCAGATAAATGCATGAAATTGTTATTATTTACAGGAAATGCAGATAAATGCATGAAATTGTTATTATTTACAGGATATGACTTGTACAAGTCATTCAGATTCATTTTGCTTCTTTAAAAAAATGTTTGAACAAAATGACCTTTACTATATCTTTAAAGTCCATAGTGGGCGAGGTGAAGCTGGGCCTAAAATTCTATGGACAACTAGACAGTTTTGTTTTGTGGATGACCGATATGTTTAATATGAAAACTCTACAATTTAAAAAGAGGTTCCGGATGCTATTTTACTATTTCCGGATGCTATTTTACTATTTCCGGATGCTATTTTACTATTTAAAGGTCTAAGAAAATTTAGATGAGCAATCACATGAAGCGTTTTATTCAATGACGGAACTCATTTTAGTCGGAGGCAAAACAAAATTGGTTATACAGTCTACTCCACTTGTATTGAAGTCGCTTATATTGAACTATCTGTTATATCGAAGTCGCTTATATTGAACTATCTGTTATATCGAAGTCGCTTATATTGAACTATCTGTTATATTGAAGTCGCTTATATTGAACTATCTGTTATATCGAAGTCGCTTATATTGAAGTCGCTTATATTGAACTTTCCGTTATACCGAAGTCGCTTATATTGAACTTTCCGTTATATCGAAGTCGCTTATATTGAACTTTCTGTTATATCGAAGTCGCTTATATTGAAGTCGCTTATATTGAACTTTGTTATATTGACGTCGCTTATATTGAACTCTCTGTTATATCGAAGTCGCTTATATTGAACTTTCTGTTATATTGAAGGTAAAACAAATCTTGGTAACATTATTTATGTAGTTCAACAGTGGATGTATTGAACTTTTGATCTAATGAACGATAGCAAAACCCTATACCCAGAAATGTCGGATCTATAACGTGGATACAAAGTGAAATACAAGAAACATGAAAAGTAATAAAATGACCAACCACACGGACGATTAGATTGTCAAATTTTCGGGACGACCTGTACCTTCCTCAGGACAAAAGGTAGGCAGTCTAATTGTTCGATTCGTTGGTCGAAAATTTGACAGTCTTTTGGTTTTTTATAAAGAGATTTTAAGGCTACCGGTCGCGGTAGCTCAGTAGTAAAACGTTCGCTTCGTAACCGGGAGATCGTGAGTTCAAGCCTTGCTTGTGCCATTGCCGCGTCAAAACTAACACGTAAACGTAGGTAGTGCTTGCTCCTTCGCTAAACGCTCGGCATTTAGAAGTGAGAATCACGGGTCTTTCGGATATGACCTTAAAAACGGGAGTTCCGTGTCGCAGCAGGCACTGGCACGTTAAAGAACCGTTATTGCTATGACCGTAAGCTCTTAGCATACGTCTAAAGAACAACGCACGTTAACTCTGGATCCCGCCTACATTTTCAACTTGTATATTTTGAAAAAGTTTTGTAATTTTGTTAAGATTTTTTAAATGAAAATTAGAATTCATTAGTAATTTATTATACATTTGCTAAATGACATTTTATGTAATACCTGTAAAAAGGAATCTGTGTTTCATGGGGGAGGGGGTATTAAAATATTGTCCGTTTTCCATTTCTAGAGTGAATACGTGATTGGAACACAGATTATAGAGTTATCTCTTTGTTTTGTCAGATAAATCAACTTTCATGAAACTTCATATAAATATTTATATTGACATAAAAAAAAATTGAAAATGATCACTAAAAAAATATACCAGAAGGCAGGCGGCGAAACAATACTATCGTTCGCAGTTCTTTGTGGTACTTCACCTACAACTTGTGACATCTCAATATGAGTGAAAAATTCTCAACGGGACGTAAAAGTTAAACAAACAACCAACCATTTTAGTGCTTTCTATCTATAAAGTCAGCAAATCAAACGCAGAAGAGAGTAAAATTAAGGAGGATTTTTTTTTTTGTTATACCCGCAGTCAGGTGCTCATTAATGATGACGCAATCGCTAACAGACCATTACCTAGGTCTTCCACGGAATACCTGGGTGCCTGCAGAAAAAAAAAATGTCGATATTGTCGATTTTCTGAGGAGTCTCTGAAGTCTGTGTGAAGACTTGGGAATCAAAATGGATATCTTTTGTTGAAATGCATTGCCAATTAATACCTAACCCAAATTATGTATAATGGCCTTTGATGGTTGTTTCCATCACTTAATTAAAAGTTACTGATGAGGAAGGAATGGGAAGATGAGAGAGAAACTTCAATATATTGTAAAAGCTTTTGTGTTCTTCATCATAGTATATATGTAATTATAAGACTTCAGGCTGAAGTTAGGGAATTTCAAAAGCAATATTACGATGTTTAAAAGTTTGTATCGTCTGAGGTGTTTGGTGCGGTTTTTCTAATTTGTCAAAATGCCCGAGGTGCACTGGTACATGAAATGCGATGCATGTTGTGAAGGCGAGTTTCATGGATACATATTGACCGTGCATGTATATCCCTGTTCATCTCCCTAACAATTTCCTTTATAGTAATCCGACCCTCAGCTGCAAAAGTCTCATTTAATTGTGGAAGTGGGTTTTCATACGCTCAGAACTATTAATGATGCTAAACAACAAGATATCATATGTCTGGAATGTTGCCTTATTTTAAAAGTCTCGGCATCGTTAATCGCACATCAATGTAAAGAATATGTAGACGAAGCTGACGACTGTCAGTTCTAAAATATAGGATTATTAGCACTCAGCATGTTTCAAATGCATATCAACAGGTTTGATTTTTAGATCTATGATAAAATCTCCTGAACTTGAGAGTGACTGATAAGGGCTTGGGGATGGATAAAGTTAATTATCAATACGTTTAATTGGACTTATTTAACACGCGCTAAAGTGAAGCGCTGCTCTCAATAACTAGATGTGCTTGTGAAACACTCATGCTCCGGTGTGACAGCAATTATCACAAGGAATACACTTGTCAAGTCCTATATGAAAGCATAGAAAGCATTCAAACATTATGGTCAAGGTTAAAGTTTTTAGGCCACCTGAGTCACTCAGGTAACCTATTGCAATTTAGTCCGCGGCCGTGGGACATAGGTTGTCCGTGGTGCAATAGGACATTTTTCACTTCTTGATAACTACCATTTCAATTCTTTTCAAATTTGGTATAAAGCATCTTTGGGACAAAGCAGACATTAGTTGTAAATTCCAGGACTCCTGCACGCCTTGGGCCCTAGGGACGGAGCAAAAATTGACAACTTTTCAAATATTTTCTTCTCTACAACCGTAAATCTGTAAGAAAAACTAAATGCATAGTGATGTAGAACAGGGCGGCTTCTACCAAATTTGGAAATTTCATGATCTCCGAGGTAGAGGTTCTGACTCCAGGGTGGAGTTGGACTTGTTATTAAAGCTAAATAGATATTTAGAAGAAGTAGGTTTTCCTTTACCAAAATTGTAAAAGTCATGATCTCGCGGAGTAAGAGTTTTTGTTCCAGGATGGGGCCAAAGTTATTGCAGTGATTAGTGTCTTTATCGTATGGAAGAATTGCTGATGCGGTATAAAAACTAATTGCGTATTTAAGAAAAGCAAAAAAGGATATATCAATATTGTGGGTTAAGACTCTAGGTTGGGTCCAAATTAAGTCATATCGTGTTATATATCATGTAACTATAGTCTTTCATCAGTTTAGACACTTTCGGTGGAATTAAGTCTTGTTGTATGCTGTTGCTGAATATTAGAATTTAGCTTTGATGTGCAGGAATTTTTTTTATAGATTCCATAGCCTTTTAATGATTAGTGATTCTTAAAACTAATATTCAGGTGACCAATAAATTACCAATATTTATATTCTACGAAGGAAATGGTAAACTAATACCCAGGTGACCGATGAGGCCTGTGGGCTTCTTGTTAAAAGATAGGTCGAACTTCAAAGTGAGAGTCATGAGATCAAATGTTTTGGTACCATAGAAGGGTCTTGTCACAAGGAATGCACATGTGAAATATGAAAGCCAAGGTTAAAGTTATTTTTAGACAGACGAAAGACAGACTAAAAACTATGTCCCGAATCTCCGATTACGGGGACATTAAAAAAAACTTTTCAGTTTAATTGCAACTTGGATTCTTTGATGTCTGTAAATATGTAATAAGGTTCTAAAATTCAGGGACTTTACAAACTTTCTTAACATATTACTCAACTCTACCACAAGTTTGTCACGAAGGGTTTTTTATGCCCCCGTAATCGGAGATCCAGACTGCAGATGTTATAATTTGATCTCCGGTGTACTTTTTTTTTCTTTGTTTAATTATTATTTTGCATTTGATAGTTTTTCACTCATTTAAGAAATAAGTTTCATTTTTGAAAATACTCAAGAGGGGTATGAACAGCGACACACCACACTAACATACTTCATGAAGCGTGTAAATGAATTTTATTTCTATTTCTGGGAGAATTCCCTGTCGTTAAAATACATTAGCTATATTTATCTGTAGTCATGTGCGCATTGTTTACAACTGTAGTGCGTTCATAAGGAAATGCCTACCATTACAATGTGTAAAGATTCCTATTAAGAATACAGAATTAAGAGTAGGGCAAAGACGGACCCCTGGGCACACCAGTGCTGGGATCAGGTTCCCAGGAAGAGTAATTGTCCCCTGTTGACCGGTTACACCTGCCATGAGCCTTATAATTTGATAAGGTAAACGGAGTAATCCGTAGTCAAAATCAGTATGCAAAGAACGGTTTAACAGTTGGTATGAAACACGGCATACAACATTCAACCTGGTGATATCTTGTATTTGCTAATTAGAGTATTATAACGAATATATATAATTATATACACGGTATATATATATATATATATATATATATAAAGAGAGAGAGAGAGAGAGAGAGAGAGAGAGAGAGAGGGGGGAGAGAGAGAGAGAGAGAGAGAGAGAGGAGAGAGAGAGAATTTGCAAATGCTGACTTTTAACAAGAATGTTAAAACCCCTGTAACATATATTCGTTAGTAGCTTGTCTCGAATTAGAAACTGATCATACGCAGATCATGCTCTGATATCGAATCTGTAGAGATGCATCATTTCACCATATGCAGGTGATAATGGAAGATTTCTACAAAGGTATGAGAAGTCATCCTGTTTGTCATAAATTTGAGTTGTTAGTTTGCCGTTGGACATATATGTTCAATAAAATATCCATTGAAATATGCAGTATCCAAGGCAAAAACAATGGAAGTGAAAATACACAATTACGTGTGTATATGGACGTCACCAAAAGTCGCGCGTAAAGAGATAGGTTGATAAAGTGATAGCTGTACCAGGAGGATTATTTCACAGGTGACAATTGTTACTCGTTAACTTGCCAATATATGTCTCTCGGAGGTAACGAGGATGGACAGCATGAACCTTCACAGTGAGGTTAATGTGTGTTCAAAACAGCTAAGCCATAGTCTGAGAACAATGACCAATGGTTCTCCTATAGGACAGTAGCAACGGACTAAACAACAATCGTCACCTTAGAATGATATAAGTTATAAAATAACTCACACACCCCTTATGTCGGTAGTTTCGTAGCAATGCATCATATCTGTATTATTATTTTATTATCGTTATTTACTCGTTTGTGTAATATGTTATGAGAACATGTTTTTTAATGGGTCGTTTTTATGACACGTGTTTTGTCAGCTTCGATTGATCAGATTATCGTGCACGATGTAAGAACATGCTGTAGTGATTGATTTTGACCATGAAATTTGGCTGTTTGGGTTTATTCTTGTAACAAATGTGATTTTAATATGTTTGTAATGATTGCTACCATCGATTAGAGTCACATGTGACAGCGGGGAAAAGGAATGGCTCTTGATCATGTTGGCCATTCTGAACACAACTTCTGAAATCACCTGTGGAAAGGTAAGACAGGTTTATTAATGGTGGTTTGTGCTTTTGAAATAAAACAAAGATAGAGAAAACAAAATTATGTTAGACTTTAGATTTTAAATGTCAAGCGATATTTAATTAAGTTCCATGTAAATTTCTGATTAGGGGAAGTAATTAATGTGTTTATCATATAATGAAGGATATACAGTACCCGGTCTATTCGGTTGTCGATATTACCTTTAGAAACAATTTCAATTAAATGCATTCATGTTAAGGATGATCCTGCCATGTCTTTGAACTTCAAAAATATACAATATTTATTTAATCTTAAAAGAATGTATTATAGAAATACATTTTGTGACGTATTTTGTTTTGATGTGAAAATTTCTTTTGATGTAGGAGAAGCATGAAATAAAAAAAAAAATACACCTCATAAATGGTACAGAGCGAATTGTCACGTCCACTGTCTATAAACCCTGTGTGACCTTTGACACGTATTGTCCAATGTTCCGGGGGAGACTTCTCTATACACCTTTCATCTACACATTAAGTACGACCCAGATACAATTCTACAAATAAACTCACAACTGCACAGTACAGGTTTTCTAGATCTGCAAGGATAACACATCTGGAATTTTGACACACCGTAGATAAACAGGGGAAAGTGAAAACAGGTAAATGTAGATAACTGTAAAAGTGTATACCATTCTGGCGTTCACTGCAGTAAATCTAGAATTTAGTGATCAGCCTATTGTTGCCTTAGTCTTGTAGCGAGTTACTGTGTGAGATTCTGAATGTTTTGTGGAACATGTAATTTATTGCCTTAGTCTTGTAGCGAGTTACTGTGTGGGATTTTGAATGTTTTGTGGAACATACATTATTGCCTTAGTCTTGTAGCGAGTTACTGTGTGAGATTTTGAATGTTTTGTGGAATATGTACATTATTGCATAATGTACAAGACAAATATATCTATAGAATGCAAATCCAACTTCGTATCTTTTTCGTTTTGTGTAGGAAAGTTGTTTAGAGTATGGATGATTTCATTTTTCGGTAAATGTAGTTGTTACGGTTTGTGTTTTATCTAACATATTTGACCTAGTCTTGGTTAAGTGGTTAAGTTTTACGTCCCGTCGAGAATTTTTCACTCATATTGAGACTTTACCAGTTTTAGGTGAAATACCACACATTTAGACCTGCTTAGCGCTTACGGACGTGAACAGTGAGGTTTTTTTTTAATGTGCCAACACCTGTCGTGACACGGGACCTCCATTTTTAAGGTCATATCCGAAGACCCATGTTTGTCACTTCTAAATGCCAAGCGTTTGGCGAAGGAGCAACCACTACCGATGCTTACGTCTTAGGTTTGATGCGGCCATGGCACGAGTGGGGCTCGAACTCACGACCTTCCGCTTACGTACCGAACTCTGTACCACTGAGCTACCGCGAATGGTGACCTAGTCTTGAAAATATAAGTAAATAATGAAATACATCACGCTATCAATTTATACCCCCCTCCCCCCGAACGAAGTTCAGGGTATATAGGAATCACTCTGTCTGACCGTCCGTCCGTCCGTCTGTGCAGATTCGTGTCCAGGCCATACTGTAACTTCTTTGTTCTTTGACTTAGGCATACCATATTTGGCACACAAGTGGATCACCATGAGACGATGTGTCGAGTACCTTCATGACCTCTATATGACCTTGACCCTTGACCTCAATGTCAAAATTAAAGGTGTTTTTTTTTTACAATGAATTCCTATCCGGGCCATAACTTCTTTGTTCTTTGACATAGGCATACCATATTTGACACAAGAGTGTATCACCATGAGACGATGTGTCATGTACCTTCATGAACTCCATATGACCTTGACCTCAAGGTCAAAATTAAAGGTTTTTACAATGGATTCGTGTCAGGGCCATGACTTCTTTGTTCTTTGACATAGGCATACCATATTTGACACATGAGTGTATCACCATGGGACGATGTGTCGGGTACCTTCATGACCTCTATATGACCTTGAACTTTGACCTCAATGTCAAATTTGATTATAGGGTTTTGACATAGTCATACCATAAGACTTGGGTGTATTACCATGATACTATGTGTCATGTACATTCATGACCTCTTTATGACTTTGACCTTTGATCTCAAGGTCAAAATTATAGCTTTATACCATGGATTTGTATTCGGACTATATCTTCCATTTTCTTCTACAAAGGCATACCATATTTTTACACTCAGGAAAGAGGTAATTTATACCTAGTAACAACACCCTTTGGGAGATCGGGATAAGCGGGGGGTATTCTTAGTGAGCATTGCTCACAGTACATCTTGTTTTAAAGTTGTCGTACAAATAAAGACGGACGGGTATAGAAAGTATTAACAAAAGTGCTGCATACATCCAATAGCGATTTGCTCTAAAAATACCTGCAGGTCTGCAGAAAATGTCAATCTTTTCTAACGTCTCTCATGTGAGTTGGAAGCTAAAGGGAGTCATTAGTGTGGTGGTCTCATCGTTGTTGCTACACATTTCCAATATCTAACCTAAACTCAAGTATAATGGTCTTTGATGATTGTTTCCATCACTTAATTAGAAGTTACTGATGAGGAAGAAATATAAAGATGAGAGAGAAAATTTCAATATTGTTGTGAAAGCCTCTGTAGGCTTGCTTACGGTGTAGGTAATTAAAAGACTTACGGGATGACCTTATGGGGAATCTCATTGTAATTACAACAGGTCCACATTGTCGTCATTGTTTGATTTTCAAATTTTATTCAAAAGTTGTTTGTTGCTTTGTTGATTGATTGATTTTGGTGATTGGTTCGTTTGTTTATTAGTTTCTTTGTTGCTGAGTTTCTTTTGTTTATAATGATTTGTTTGTTGATTGGTTTGTTGATTTGTTTATTTGTTTATGGATTTGTTTGTTGATTGGTTTGTTCGTTGATTGGTTTGTTTGTTGATTGATTTGTTTGTTGATTGATTGATTTGTTGATGGAGTGGTTTGTTGATTGATTTGTTTGTTTGTTTGTTGATTGATTTGTTGATGGAGTGGTTTGTTTCTCGTTTTGCGTCCTATTGGTATTTTTGTCGATCATGTAAAGTCGTTACCAGCTTCAGGTAAAATGACACAAAAATGACCAATGCATGGGGCTGATGGCTGAAGCAGTGGAGGTCCTAGATCTTTATCACGATAACACCTACAGCGACATGGGACTTCTGTTTTAAGGACCTGTTACCTTCCCCTCCAATATCGATCGCGAGAATGCTTAGAGAAGGAATAGTCACGACAGATGTTAATTGTCGTAGGGTTAAACAGATGTTAATTGTCGTAGGGTTAAACAGATGTTAATTGTCGTAGGGTTAACGCTACGTCCGGGGTCGAGACTCGAACCAGAGTCTCCCGATTCCAAGCATCCTTATCCCTAGACCACCTGCCACTGGTTCTTATAAGCTGAGATGATAAATTGTTATTTACTGTAACGCAAAAGAAACGTCGCACCTGAGACGGGGCATGCTAAGATAGCTCAAGTAGATAAAGACATATTTTGTCATTAGGATTGTGTATGTGTATGTTTTATGAATTATTGGACTTAATTTTCATATATATTTTTTTGGATTTTTTTTTTTCAAGTTATCGAATTTCATGATCAACTTTTTCGATGTGTCGTTTCGTGCGAACTTTCTTTTGGAGTTTAGTGTATGGTATTTTGTATTTCTTCCAGATTGATTCTAGTTTAGAATAAATCGCCAAATTAAAGGAAGTAAATTAGGTGATACTGCATTGTATGCACAAGTAGTAGTGTGGAAGTGCTCGAGCAGTAGTTGTAATCAATGATTTTAAAGTCCGATTTAATTCATTTTCTAAACTTAGAACTTTGAAACTTTTTTCTCCTCATTTCATTGTTCCATTGATGTGTAAATTGATATTGAAAGAGATACCTCAGGGACGAAATGATTGTTAATTAAAAAATAATTACATTTGAATTCTCAATATTTGAGTTAGATCTTCACCTTCAGTATTGTCTCCGGGCTAAGCACTCCACAGTTAGGAAAAGTTTTATAATCAATGATATATCATGACTAATTCTAGGACGAGTCGTTTCCTATGTACAAATGACGCTTGTCACCTATTCAGTTACCTGCTACTAAAAGGTAAACTCGACCACCTTTGCCCATCGCAGCCAGGTTACCTCGCGTCTACTATATCAGAGACACCTCCTATGAACTGTGAAAATGATAAGTAGTGCATGGTACCGCCATTTGGACATTGTCATTCATCTCGAGATCGGTATATGTATAAGGATTGTCTAATAAGTCGAGATGGCATTTCTGGACTAAAGTCAGGGCAGGTAAATATAAGTGATATACATTGTATGCTTGTCCTAGGGATTCCAACTAGATCCTTATTTCAACATTCGCCTTGCGATTAATCGTTTTTCTAAATTTTCAGTCCTGATAATTTAGTATTGTTTGGTCGTGTAGATCAATTCATCAAATCGGTGTTTATGTGCTTATACATAGTCCGGTGATTGATTCTGACCATGGCACCTGACAGATTTACTTGGTTCTTGTAACTTTGATGTCATTCATATCTTTGTTATGGGTGCACTTATTACCAATAACTTTTCTGCCAGAGGAATGTGTTCAATATATGTAATACTCAATATTAAATATCGCATTTTAATGCCATGTTATCCCGCACTCACGTTTTCGGTTTGGATTTGTTTGTGGTTTTTATTATGTAAAGTTCTGGAGGGGTGGTCAGCTTTGGAGTTTTGTCTTTTGAGATGGGGGATATTTTTGCGTGCTTGCACGGAATGGATAGGACACCGTGTTTGTCTTAGTGGAGGCAAAAGTCATAAGGTTCAATAACTAAAAGATTTTGATTAAGTCATAGAGAGAGAGAGAGAGAGAGAGAGAGAGAGAACACTAAACTGACAAGACACGAACAACAGTGAATTGCCAAATTTTCCGGACGACCTGTCCCTTCCTCAGTACCCTCGGGACGATTGTTGTTGGTTTTAGTCCTTTATATATATATATATATATATATATATATATATATATGGAGAGAGAGAGAGAGAGAGAGAGAGAGATAGAGAGGAGTTGAATTTCGCATTGTAGCTGCCTTCTATAGAAAAGTGCGTGATGATATTGCAAAAGAAAAAAAAAATGAAACTAAAAGTTACTAAGTATTATTTAATTTCTAAATGATATAACTTTTACATGTTATATAGTTACGTACAGACATGCCCTGTTTATTGTACATGTAGTAAATACAATGAGTGTGTAATACCCAGTGTTAACGGATATCCGTCCGGGACATTTACTGTGGGTTACAATTACAGTGTACGTATTTTAATTAGGTCATAATGTTTGGAATAATGATTGCTATCAATGTGAACTTCAATAATCACTATACTCTGTGAGTATGGACTAATTGAAATGTTTCTGTTGATTGAATTCAACTCGTGTTGTTTCATCATGCAGCTATACGTAAGCGTCACAACCACACATTTTTAGTCTCTCATTCCTTGTAGAAAATCTATCTTTTTGCACTCAGACTTATTTTTTTCTTAAAAGATGATTATAATTTGCATATTTTGGAGAGACATTGTGTTGATAAAGGAAGACACGATCTATTATTCATGGTACTTGAATTTCTTATCATTGGATAGAAAAATAAGAGAAGCTACTCGATCGGTGCTCGGATGGTGTTCAGTAAACCTTGAAATTGATATATGGTGACAGGAAATGTAAAACTGCTCCATCATTTATGAGGGTTAAATTCCAGTTTTTCTGTTTTCTTCTGAAGTGTTACAGGGGTTACTTCTTAATCTGTAAGTGTTAACTTTATCTTGGTTAGGTTTTTAAAACTTTATTTTCACAGAATGTTGGATATGTATTAGAGATGTCTCTTTGGTGGTCTTCTCCACCTCGTCTTAGCGTTTATTTCAGGGTGTCCACAATAATTTTCAGTCATATTTTGAGAGTACAAACAGTGATACGAAGGCCACTTAAACATTTCTAACCGCACTCTTCTTTTCACATATAAATCCCTGGCATCGAACTGTCGATTTTTCTGGTGTTATAGAACATTTGACTTCCCGATAAAATCACTCACTCAGGAAAACTGAACCGATTTCCATGCGTTATCATATTGTACTCATCATTTGATATTTCTGGGGTAAATTCACCCTCTTTAGTTGAATTCTAAAAGCAGTAGGAAATCTTGTCTCGCTCAACGGGTCTGTGTAATCTCGCTCAAAAATCTGATCGCTCTTTTTCAAAGGATGTATAAGCCAATGCAAATTAAGTGTTATGGCTTTAATCGAAGCTCGTGAAGGCCTATTGGTATTGAAGTGCAAATTATATATTCTTTACATTTTTAATGGCTTTGTTGAAATGTTTAATGGAGAAGGAGTAACCCAAGCATGGTATCGGAGTTTATTAAATGTTTGATTTCTTCAGATGATGACAGGTTTTATTGAAACGTTTTGGTGACTTTGAATTGATAGTATGCATAATTTTGCTTCATTCAAATTGTGTATGTCTATTATTACTTACGCTGTCCATCAGTGCACCCCCCCCCCCCCCATATTGAATGTTATTTGCTATCGCTAATTAATTCAATGTTTTGATTTTATTGGAATATATTGTTTTTAATTAGAGTGAATAAGTTTTTTTTTTAAAAATTATGGGAATACATGTATACATGTAGTTGTAAAAGAGTTCATCAGAGATTGGATTGATTGCCTTGTTTTGTTCGATTTTTGTGTGGATACAATAGTGTTACTTTATACACCCACACGGAATTGAAAAAACAAAACAAAACACCGCATCAACTAAACCAAAAACCAAAACAAAACTACCAACAAAAAAAAAATGACTCCCAACCAACCAATCGACTGAAGCACTGTGAGAAAGGTCATCCATATTGCATGCACGTAAACGTGGCATGATATTTTTTCTTCTGTTGAAAAATGGATTACATTATTGACAATATAATGATAGCGTGTATTTCTATTTTCATTTTTATTCTCAATTTTTTTGGTTAATTTTGTAGAAATGCATTTGAGTAGTTGTGAGTGTTAAATATTTGATTGGTTGCGTTGTAATTTCCTTTTCATGATACGCTGTAATTTAAGGTTGATATATTATTCTGTATTGTGTAAAGCTTTAATTTAAAAAAAAAATTCTCAACTCCCAAACTCGTTTTGTTTTTCCATCAAGTTTCACTTCATTTGAGCTCATTTTATTAGCATGTGTAGCGGAGTGAAAAAGTAGAAATGGTTTGGCTTGCAGACATTCCACAGATAAACAGCGAAGAGAATTTGTGTTGTTATAATTAGTGTAAACAGAAGTGTTACAAATGACAGGCGTGTTCCGTGGTAGATAAAAAAGGATAAATATTGAATAGTTTCTGGTATATAGAGTAGCAGTAGACGGATTCAGTTAGACGACCACAACAGACCGTCTGATATTGTATACTCTAGGAACCTGAGTTGTAGCAGATTTGCTCATAATGGTGGCCTTCTCTTCTACACGTGTTATCAGGGATTTAAGGTATTTATAGAAGGAAGCAACATGACGAGTCAGAGACCCCCCCCCCCCCCTCTCCTTTCTGATTCTACGTGCCTGCTAAATGAACGAAAAAAATATGCCGCTCCTAGAAATCGGATGTGTCAACCTCTCTGTCTGAATTTTTCCATATAAAACCTTTTATTACACCCTCATATTATTTTCACTATTTGATAGACTGCAGTTTTCAACTTGCATTAAAAATGCATATTTAAAATGGGAATTTCGCCTATTATCAATGTAAAAACAGTCTCAGTTTTAAGTTTATGACAAAACAAAATCCTTATTTTAGTAAATTAGTACGATAGGATTTGCTGCTGCTGTATGTCAGTTTTTTCCCCCTGATAATAATCAGATTCCAGCTAAGGCCATTCTTTACTCTCCGATTTTGACTATAGATTACCCTGTGTACCTGATCAAGATGTAGGGCTACCGGCTCATGGCGCGGGTGTGGCCGGTCGACAGTGGATGTTTACTCCTCCCATACACCTGATCCCACCTCTGGGATCCAGGAGTCCGTGTTTGCCCAACTCTCTATATTGTATTCTTTATAGAAGTTATGAATTTTCCCCTTTTCATGATCACACATTTTCTTTTAATTTCACTTAGGTATTTCTAGTGTAGATTGTGTTTAGTAAAGACCGATAGGATTGGGAAGTCTTTAAAGGTGTAGTGGCGGTATAAGAAGGAGCATGTATTGATCGTGATGTGATAATGGACTGTAATGACTCCGGCATTGTGTGTTGCACCTGACAGAGAGTGTGTGTGTGTATGTCTTCTGTGACCGCGGATCCATGCCGGTAGTCGAACGTAAGCGGCAGAGCGTGTGTTCTGTGCACTCTTCCCATTCAAAGAATGATATCACGAGGACTCCTGACTCTATAACATCTCCTAAAATGTCTTTGTGCTGTT
Source organism: Ostrea edulis (assembly GCF_947568905.1). Lineage (NCBI taxonomy): Eukaryota > Metazoa > Mollusca > Bivalvia > Ostreida > Ostreidae > Ostrea > Ostrea edulis. The sequence goes on from NC_079173.1 coordinate 40,593,093, forward strand.
AAATAGACCCGCTACCTGGGAGGATATTTTAGAGTTGGGATATAATGATTTATAGGTTGTGATTGTTTAGGACTTGTACACGACTGAGGTAAGAGACAATTCGTGTTAAAATATTGATCATCCATTTTCGGTCATATTGTAATCATTTCTTAAAATCTTGTAGTTTCGATTTCGGCTCTGTATCTATACAAGCAATGCGCTTTGCCTATATGATTATCTGCTTATGCGATAGAGGGGGAAATCTCCGTTAATTTATTGAGTTTTTATTTCTTTCATTCACCAAATCTCGCGTCCAGTCAACAATTTGAGAATCTTTGTCAGGCCTACCGCGTGGTCTTCTAGTGGAAAGTTTTTATTATTATTATAAAAGGCCATGGTTTTCTTTTTCTGGAGACAGTGTTGTGTTTGAAGTTATGTGTGTGACAAAAAGATGTTCCACTTGAGTTAGAATTAAATATGCAGTGCAGAGAGAGAGAGAGAGAGAGAGAGAGAGAGAGAGCTGTCCACGAAGGTTAATTATTTTAATATATTGCAGAAAGATTATTCGTATGTGTCACTGCCTTGAAAGTACTCTAGCAATGATTAGTTTCTTAAAGATATTGATACTTGTCAACCTAATTATTAAGAAAAAGTTGATGTCTCCTTTGTACCAGTGGAATGGAATGAACGCTAAACAGACACTTCGTTATGAGAGTGTTATGCAATGACTTGGTTTTTTTACATTCTGTGTAAGATTTTCATTAATTTTCAACAATGATCAGAGAAGAATGTATGCATGTAGTTTTCAATGTTCAAGGCTTGATGGTTAGTTCTCGATGCGATTGTGTGTACTCGTATAATTTCGAGGCTTTTGAAATCGTGGATGACTTTTGGGGTATGTTCTGAACAAGGTTTCATGAATAGCTGTCATTTCTTTGTATGTATTCAGAACTGAAGGATCTTATTTCTGCCTTGAGACTTGACATAAGCTGAATTCATTATGTTGTCAGTGATGGAAGCATTTTCACCGCAGCATTGATTTAAAGCATAAATCATCGATTCTTTCATATATGTACAAACGCATGTCCTTTAGTATGGATAAAGGAGAAATGTTTGTATCAAATAAATCGTTCTTTGCTGTTATTTGTAATTCTACTGCACGGGATATTTTTAAATGATCCTGTGTTGTATTTTTTTCCGGACAGGTGCGACGTATTTTTATAAAACTACTATGAGACTTAAACATGTAATCATATGTATTGTACCATTTCATTGGGGGGGGGGGGGGTTAATTATTATCATTTTAAAAGCAATTTTACCAGATTTGGGTGTAATATTATAATAATGTGGACTAAATAATATGGTACCTTTTACTAAATGCATCCTGTACTCTTATATATGACTTCTCTTTTGCGCACTGAAACCCCAGTGTTTATTTACGCACAGTCGGTATGGAGAAAAACGTGTCTATAAAAATTCCTGTCTGTCACAAGGACCCGCAGTCGAGGAAGACCGCTATTTTTCATTAATATTATGAACATCGCTTTTAAGTGCAATGAAATATTGCTGAAAACTTAATATAGACAACAGACTGCAGTGGGTTTTTTCTCCCAGTACTGGGTAATATTGCGATGTACACGAAAGTTTCCTATTGTTGTGTTTGGAGTCTGGATACCTTGCTGTTGACGTCTATAGGAGTTCCTGGACTTTCGTAAGGTTAAATGGGGCTTGCCTCGGCTGTTACTGCCCCACGATAAAATCCTGATACATCGCGGATTATCCCATGCGTTGTCCTGTTAATCTCTGTGTGGCTATTGATTTCCTGCAATAAGATCGAGAAAGGACGAACATACCTTCCACAAAATCTGGTATTTAAAACTCGATAGTTGTTAGTGAAATTTTTTGAGTTAAGTGTTCCTTTCTTTCTGTGTGTCACTCTTCATAGCCGTAAATAATCAGATCCTGTCATTTCTTCAACAAGTGGACGTCAAGTTTGAAAATATTTACTTGGCTGTGTTTATTGATAAGCTTGTGGCCCCCAGCTTTTACGTTAAGGGTTTTTAAAAACACTCGTACACCCTTTGACGACAAGAAGGTCAACGAAAGGTGCATTGTCCAAAGACGTCGGAAATAATAAACCTGGTGTTTTTTCCTTGAGCTCACATAGATATTCACACACGACATAATACAAAGGTGGAGATCATTTCTATTACACTGTGAAATCCTTTGGTGCCAGACATACAATACCCGGATTTAAATATGTCATACTCTGATGGAGGGGGAAATTGGATTATAAGGTAGGTGAAAGAAAGGGGTTATTTCGTCAATTAGGGTGTTCCTTTCAGATGGTATTTAATTCTTCAGTAGTCTGCTTAAATTACTTGACAAATTAAGAAAGTCATCGATTGCTGTATATCATTATAGAATGAGAGAAACGAAACCGACAATTTTCCATTTCTGTCCGACTGACAAAACATGCAGTAAGGTTGAAGCAGGGGAAAAATATTTTTTATCAAGAAATATTTCTTTATGCTGCTGCAAACCTTTCATTTTCTGATTATGGTAGTGATAATTTGTCTAATAAATCGCTTGTTGGCAAGACTATAGTGATGTATTAAGAATTCATTGCAAGTCGTTACACTGTGAAATTTGTCTCATTGAAAAATCAATCAGGCAAAACAATAATTGTTGAAAGATAAACCAAAAGCATCACCGATAGATAAGATGTGTGGTTTATTATCATTCCTAGGCGAATTTATTGACCATGAAAAATGCAATCTAGTAACCAATGCTGCATCGATTTGGTCCGTCACAAGTCCTTCAGTTGTAGCTGAATTTAATGGTACTGTAGACAATTTTGAATTAGACTTAGTGTATAAACCTTTAATTAAAAAAAACCCAAACAAACAAACAAAAAACTGGCCGTTTAGTAGATAACTGATAATTTGAGCTATCACCAAGGACTTATATATTATAAGATCACGAATGGATTAAGTGTTTTTCGTTCCGTTTTTATTGTCACGGCTATTGCCGGTTACATGTAGCTTGCTAACGTTCACTGTTTATACGAGAGATAGTCTCCTGTATATTGTAGACATGGGTATATGATAAGGTGTGTGATTGGATTGGGGTGTTAGGGGAAAGAAAAAAGACACATTTCTACTCTAAACTGTGACAATCTGTATAATTAACTACAAGGCCTAAATTTTACAACCCTCCACCGGCAATGATGACATCTCTATATGAGTGAAATATATATATATATATATATATATATATATATGTATATATATATATATATAGAGAGAGAGAGAGAGAGAGAGAGAGAGAGAGAGTTTTAAAAATTCGACAATACTAGTAAAACGTAGGCGCTTTCATTTTGATCATCAGGAGTTTTGTAATAATGTTGTCAATTTTTTAAAAACTTTTTGGTATATATTGAGTTTGGATATATATAGATGATTAGTGTAGGTACAACTCTTTTGCTCTGAAGTTGTGAGACTGTCAGATATTCTAATAATGGGTCCTGATTTACTATCGGAGGAAACATATCTGGAGACACAATCTTATAAGGGGTCATACTTTTAAATGAAGATCTTTTATCAATATAGAATATGCAAAACACTGGGTCCTGTCAGATTCTAAATTGGATGATCGTAAGAAGCCTGCCTCATTAAATTGTAAAGAATCGTAAAATTGTCCTGTGCAGGGATGTGTATGTGGTTTGTGGACTTCTAAGCGGGATTACCTGATTAAGTTTTGTGTCCTGATTAAAGGAGGAAGACAAAAACATGTAAGACATATCGGAGATTAAAGGTTAAACGGTTGGAATGGGTACAGTAAAGTTTTAAAACACACACACAGAGAGAGAGAGAGAGAGAGAGAGAGAGAGAGAGAGAAAGAGGTTATCTCTTATTCCCTGATCCCCCTATAGGCGAATGCTTTTTCTGACTTTAAAACTTTGTTGATTTCCTTAACTCCATTGATCTGTTCTTTGATCCAGTATAAATTTCTATCAGAAGAGTGTTTTAACATGCTATTGTATCTGAGAAAGATAAACGTGTATGAGGCATTTTATTGATACACGGACCTTCTGCCGTTGACACATGAACGGACCGGACCGTCTTGTAGTATTGATTTAGCATATAGCTGGGTGCCGAGTGTGGGACAGTAATTTACCTATATTGTGTTCCATCAAAAATCATTCCCGTTTGTGTTATATACAAGAGGGTTAAATATACTTTGTAATTGCAAGTTTTAGGATTTTGCCAAATCTTAATGCACCTTTGTCTGGGGTGTACACATTGCATCATGGGTTTTGAAAGACCAGGCTTCGATTTTGGCAGATTTCAGAATTGAGTAAGTGAGTGTTCGTATGCGATGTTGATTCCTGGTAGTTTTTACTACCCACTCTGTGATAGTTTTACTGCATCGGATAATGGGAAAGATGAATATTGAACATAATCTGGCATCTGTGATCACACCTTTCATTTGATATCACAGTTGCTCCAAATGATGACGGTAATAAAATGTGAAAATTCTGGCTGTCGATCGGAAGTGAAGAATATCTGCAGAGCCACGGATATGTTTACCGATGTACACAAAAAGCACCTGTTTCTGAAAGAGCACCTTGAATTTTAAATTAAAATGTGTTTATAGTCGTTTTAACATCCAGTTAAACTGCAGCTCGTGTTCAACATATGACCTACAAAATTGACTTGACAGCTGTATATTTTAAAAGGAAGTGAAGTATTTATATGATAGAAGGAGAACTCATTTATCGTGTCGGTTGTTTGAAATATCTACCGTTTAGTTAATAAATATTGGAAACGGGCGTTAATTCGTTAGATCTAATAGTCGGTCTAGGTGTTAAGTTTATTATTTCCCCGTCAGATTTTGATGTTTCTAGGAGAATTTTTTTTTTGCCAAGGGAGTCCTCTTTGACCTTCATGAATAGGTAATTCACTTGATGGGGTCACACGACAACGTGTTTCATCGCGTCTGTAGGGATATGTACATGTATGTATCAGCGAACTTCACACTTATACTCACTTTCGATAATTTTCTTACATGTAAGATACAATGAGGAATAACAACATAACGTCCGAGGAAAACCAAAGGAGCAAGTAAGATACAAAGAGGAGAGGCAGCATAACGTCCGAGGAAACCGAAGGAGCAAGTTCAACAGACGGTTAGGGACGCTGTAGTATTTATCTACAGTGACGGAAACTGGGGTAATGCTCTTGGGGTATGAATGACTGCAGGCTTCTACAGCCTTCTTCTGACAGTTGACTAGTGTAACTATGGAAAAGAAACAATGTAAAGTTACTCGGAATTAGAGCTTTAGCGCTGATGTCATGGTTGTCTGTCAGTTCACATGTACATCTCGGTTAACGTTCACGCTCCCGAAAAAAACGATAACAAAACTCCCGACAACGGCATTTTGTATTAGCTATATGAAACGTTTATTCACCAATCAAGGGCACTGGGGAGTGTGCAGTTTCTTCTAAATGCATGATTCAATAGTATTGTGAGGACGTGACCACGATAGTCTGAGATAGTGTGGATGGTATGTACAGAAGGTGCAATATGAGAAGTAAATGGATTTCTAAAAAAAATTGTATTATATTTGTAGCATTATAGTAATTAAAAAAGGTGTCTTGAAGTGGCTCATTATATCTTGAAAGAGTTTCTCAAATCAGATCGAAATGATTCAATTATTATGATATAAATACACGTTTAAAAAGCAAGGAAATCAGTAAATTTTGATTACAAAATGATTTTCAGAAATTTATTTCCATGAATTTGAACAAAACACTCGGGTGGATTTGAACTCAGATATGCAGTTCCTTTATCCACTTGGCTACATTAATAGACAAGCAAACCCATAAATACAACAACAAAAAATCCACACACAAAATCACAAAGCATTTAAATCGTCATCTTGTGATGAAGTGTCATAGAAACTAAAACTGTGTTGGTGTAATGCGCTATACAGAAGTTACCCAGTCGTACTGATGGACTTGTACTCTTTAAGTAGTACATTTAAAAGTACATGGCGAGGAGTTATTGGCCCTTAATATTCTATGGGTGACATTCCTGATTCTAAAATCATTTGCTGAAAATCTTTGCGTACACAATTCATGGACTTGTATACATGCCTAGAGTTGCCTTGAATTAGTAGGTTTTGATTTTAAATGTTTAAACATGTTGGTTGGATTTATTTTCACATGGTGAATTGTATAAGAAATGACTAATTGTCAATTGTTTTCTAGTCGTATGAATGCATGCATTGCACACATGCGTTGCATCGCTCCCGGAGGGCCGCGCTAAGTTTCTCCGTGGTGGCTGAAAAATTCTTCACATATTTCGATGTTTATGTTGATAATAGAAGATCTCTTAAATATACAACCAAAAAAACCCCAACCCCACGTAACAACAGACAAAGTTTTCTTTTCACGCCAAAGACAAAACTAATTTAATTCCCAGCCTCATGAGTGTAAACATCTGTTTCTGGAAGTGTAAAATAACCCTACTCTTAAAAGCCTCCAAGGTTTAATCGCTATCGACGTTAAAAACATAATTAATATTCAAACAAAGAGAACGCTATCTTCCCGATACCGTCTAACCGGCTTCTTGTGTTGTTTTTTTCCAAAGACTGCTGTCGAGGAGAAGCGAGTCGGTACAGAGCTCAAGACAGCGTATCCAAAAAAATGCCTCCATGTTTTGAAATGTTCTCTCTGGCACCGTAGTGATTAAAGTAACCGAAAACAAAAGGAACGAGGCTGTCATAACCCTGCTATGGTAAAGTCATCACAAACGAATACCGCTCTTTCTTCCCAAGTTCTTACTTCTGCGAACGCCGGCCATTTGCTGTTTCAAGGTGTTCGGATTATTTTTTTGTTGTTGATGCTAAGCTTTGCAGTTATAAGAAATGTTTTTATTTAACAGTTTGCTAGGACCCAGGAACTGTGGTATCTCCAAACAAGAGTATGTATTTCCATTATCTAGGAATTGGATACAATAAGAAGTGATTCTCAGTTAGTTATAAATTGGATTGCCGTTAGTTTTTGCGACTCATTAATGAGAGCATTGTCTTGATGTGTATGGATGAGAAAGGGTATTTCGTTTAAACTAGCTGAAGATAATGCCCGATGCTCCGCATACTGGTCTTTCAATTTCGGATCTCATTTTGTTTTATCACGTGTGTTGACATTTCCATTGGTGAGGCGCATGTAAATTGGCGATTGTGAAACCAATTAATGTATTGGAATTCTTTGATATCTGATTGATCGTATCTTAATGTTGTCGGTATTTTTCTATTGGAAGCGAAGGGATTGCGCGGTTTGAATGGGGGAATCTATACATAATGTTTATGACGTGGTCCTTTTTAATCAGTGCGTGAATTTGCCCGGCTGAATTGCAATTTTCTTAATTAAAACATTTGGATTATGAAGTCTATTTCTTACCAGGTAATATGTGAGATTTAAGAATGATGTGTTTCTTTACCTAACAAATTGACCCTGTTGCGTTAAATCGTCAAGCTTTTCAGTGAAAGACGTCCGATCTGAAACTTATCAATTCCATTCTGAGTAAGGGGATATAACTCTTAAGAGCATTTTTCTTGGAGCACTTCAGCATTCATGAATAGTTTTCTTCTATAACTGAATATTTCAGACGAAGATTAGGATGAAAGTGGATATGCAAAAGAGAAACAGTTGATTGAAAATGCCAGTAACAGTTAGTCCACTGAAAGGGAAAGCTAAAACAAAATGTCGTAGCCCTCTTAGGTACAGGAAACAGTGACAAATTTATCACACTGTTACTAGCCTGACAGATGGAAATGGATAATCCGTAAATTCCTCAATCGACCAATTCAGTTCAACAAACACTCGTCAATTACGTCTCGGTAATTGTACAGGCTAATGAGAGAGCGATTTGTATCAAGAGTTTTAAAATGTGGGGAAATGATTGAGCGATTTTTGTGGGGTATTCTTTTTCCTTCGGATTTGCATTTGGGTAGACGCCGTCTTTCATACATTTTGTGTTGTTTGATTGGCGTATACATATTCATTTGGTTTACGATTTAACTTTGTAGCATAATTAACGAAGCAATGAATAATGCCTGTATTTGATAGCGTATGGATATCATGGTTACACGCTGTTCTGAAATTGTTTTCGTTTTGTGCTTTGCTCTATTCCGCATACAAAATTCAACTTCTGTTCGATTACTTGGGCCCACCTCTCGTGTGTCCAGGGTTCCATGTTTGCCCTACTCTTAATTTTGTATTCTTTATGGGGGTTATGGGATTGATCACTGTTCGTTATCTTCACATTTTCATGTTTAAGGATATCTAATGACATCCGACTTTACAATAAGTATTTGGCATGAGAATCACAGATTTGGTGTTATTTATGACCGAGACATATCCAATCAAGATTTCTAGAAATGTCACTATTTTGCTATTGGTAATAAAAATCCAGACTTGGCAAGATTAGGCTTTTTATTCCATACTATAGATGAAAATCAATCTTTTTTCCCAATGCAGGTATATATATATATATAATGCACCTTTCACGCACACTTTGTTTGTAGCGTTTGATCAAAGCTTATCAACAAGAAGTCAAAAAGGGTAAAAATGGAAAGGGGGATAACTCTGAATTTGACTTTGTATTCGTTTAGTGTCCTCAAAGAAAGAGGAAATGCCCTCAAAGAAAGAGGGGAAAACCTGGAAATCCACGTCCCAGTCAATGCTCCTTGGTTTTGTGTCATGTTTAATTAGTCCCATTTTCCTCTCATTTTAGCTTGATTATAAAATCAATACACGCTTTGATTCATCTCGATGCTTTCGCTATTTGAGCTCAATGTTACAGAATATAATATGGCGACACTTTTGTTCAATAGCAGCGAGTGTTCGAAAAAGAAAATGAGTCATGTAATATGAGAGTTAATTAATCAACGGGTATGTAATTCCCTTATAATCATAATATAATCATATTTTTTTTTCCAGATTATATGATTTAGCTTGGACAAACTCCATTTGATAAATCCACGGCTCATCTACCAGTTCTTGTCTAATCCGGGATCTTTCCTAATGTGGTATTTTTATTGCAGATCTCGTGTATTATTGACTCGCTATCTTTACCCATCAAAGCCAAAACAAAAGAGACAAAATCGGCGGCGAATGTTTCCAAAACTGTAGCGTATTTAACTCCTCAAGGAGGGGTTTAGAAAAGTTATCACTGTCTACTTTTGTTTTATTTTACAGATTATGGCCACTAGCTGTCAAATGGTGAGCCCATTTTGGAGACTGGCCAATCAGTGACGTGCTTTGGATTATTATATTATCAGTCTATGAAGCGTCTGTGTTCAACTGGCAATATTAGCTGCATGTGTGCTCCTTTGTGAAATGTTGTAACTCTCTCAATTTCATAGACAAAAAAACTCATAATAACGTACGATTATACACAAGTATAAAACTATGTCTGAAAATAGTGATACATCCAGCGAGGAGAGCTTAGCTCCAAAGCAGAATGGAAAAGATGATGACATTTGCCGCGATTACCTGCGAAATGTTTGTAAGCGGGGCAAGCGATGCAAATACCGACATCCAAATACTGACGAAGCGCGAGATCTAGGTAGACAACAAATAACATTTTGTCATGATTTTCAAAACACAGGGTGCAGGAGGGGAAACTGTAAATTCTTGCATTGTACACGTGAAGAGGAAGAGCATTACAAGCAGACTGGGCAACTTCCGGTGCGGCTTCAACAGGCCGCCGCTTTAGGACTCGGTGTAACTCCTAATGTGGATGTTCCGTTTTTACGGGGAGAAATCCCAATCTGCAAAGACTATTTAAAAGGCAATTGTAAACGGGGTGCTAAATGTAAATTCCGACACGTAACGGGAGGAGAATACGATTTTGAACTGCGGAAATCCGATCACAGAAATAATAACAATAATCAAATGTACGACCCGTATGAAGATGACTTCAATACTTTTGAAGCATTTGAGTATGGGCACACCCCGGGTGGAGTGAAGCGAAGGAGATCGGAACGTGAGTTTGATGGGTTCGGGGGATTTGAAGGCAGGTATTCGTCAAGCCGTCCATTTAGTTACCAGCTCCTGGAAGAAGAAAATTTAATGTTAAGACGGAAAGTGGAAGAACTTAAAAAACAGGTGGCGGATCTTACTGCCACAAACGAAGTGCTCCTGGAACAAAACGCGAGGTACCGCGTCAGTCGGACCACTGCTGTACAGTCCCTAAATCCGGCGGGCGTACCGGTGAGCCAGCAACTAACCGCTGGCATCGGTGCAACCGCTTCACCGGCGCAACCTCTTAATCAGCTAGCTGTTAGCAGCCTCGCACAGCAAATTGCGCTTAATAGTGAACTGGCATCCCAGCATGCTTTGCAGCAGCATCTGGCGAGAGAACTAGGTCAGCAAAACGCTGGGGGGTTGGCAGGGGCAACCCTTAACCCTTCCGTGACAATAAACCCAGGAAATATAGTTCCGGTCTCTCTTCCACAGAATGTTTCCTTGACTTCGGGTTCTATGCAACAGACACTTCAACCCGCTGTCTCCATGACGCAGAGTATACCCCAGAATTTACAGGGCCCCCCTTCAGCCCCTCTGGTGTCGTATCCCATCGTGTCCCAAAACATGAGAGCAGCACCCAGCAGTCTTGCCCACTAACATACGGTAAGATTTTTTTAAAATTTAAAATGCAAGTAGTTGTTTTAATAAAACTCCATTAATTTTGATTAACAAGTTGAAACTTTTTCATTTGATTTTCATTCGTATAAGGAATTACAAACCACACAGGAGAATACGTTTTGTTCTCATAGTTAAGCGTGATTAAGTCCATAAAGATGCAGTTTGTCCTCATGTTTCTAATAGCTCTGATCCTTAGAGGAATTTGACTCCAGTCTTTGGCACTCTGTTTTTCACTTTAGTTCTTACAAGTTTATTGTTATTTCTGATTTCCAAAATTTTGGCTTGAGCATCACTGAAGAGACATTATTTGTCGAACTGCATATCTGGTGCATCAAAATCGGTACCATACAAGTTTTACATATTATGCGGAACCGTCCTCGGCTTTGGATATTTGTAACTCTTGTGGTTAATTCTGGTATGAGCCGGTAACTGATGCGATGCGATGTGGTTAATTCTGGTATGAGCCGGTAACTGATGCGATGCGATGTGGTTAATTCTGGTATGAGCCGGTAACTGATGCGATGCGATGTGGTTAATTCTGGTATGAGCCGGTAACTGATGCGATGCACTACAGAAATTGTATTACGTTCTTTCACTGTTAGAATTCCTGATATTTGTTTTAAATCTGGTCGATATGAGGAACTCTTCCACATAAAAAGCGTGGTGAACAATAATGCTGACGTAATAAACTGGAGTTTACAGGAATAGTTAAGAAATTCAGATACGCAATATATTCTAGTGGCACATCAGTTATCCAGTGTCCTAAGGCTTATTTCTCTCTCTCTCTCTTTTACTGTACCTTTTTAAACACCTGATTTCACCTCTGATGTGTCCAGGGTTCTGTGGGTTTTTTTTTTTTACTGTACCTTTTTAAGCACCTGATTTCACCTCTGATGTGTCCAGGGTTCTGTGTGTGTATTCTTAATTTTGAACTCTGATAGTTTCGAGATTGGTCACTTTTCGTTATCCTCACCTTTTCATCAACGTTTGCTTCATAGATAAAGGTCAAATAAATATTTAGGATTTTGAAAATTTTCAGTAATGATATTAATTGAGATTTTAACTGAAAATATGGAAAATATATTTAACTTCAGGGGAAAAAAACCCACCATCCACCAGATTATATATTTTCACATAGCCTCGTCAAATTCGGGAAAAAAAAGTGGAATAAAAGCGAATTGGGGACATGATGGAACAGGTTTCTTGATAGTGTCTTTTTTCTTCAATAGGACAATGCTTATGATCATCATATTTCATTTTGTTTTATCGTGGTGATTTGGGTAGGAACCAAGGTGTAATTTCTGATGAACATTAAAGGTCTAGTATTAACGTGAATGTGGAGTTTCACTTGAGGATAATTAATTTACTATATCATTATTGATATAGGATAGTCGTGTTTTCCTCCTAGAAAGGATTGATTTATCATAGAAGGTGACTGGAATATGACACAGCTCTTTGTGTCGCCATCAATCGAGCCTTTCTCTCTCCGTTCCATCATTTGCAGTATGTATATGTGTAAACGGCTCCGTCAGTCGTTTTCTAGTACCAGCTCTTTGCTGAGAGGAAGGCTAAATGATAGGCATAAGTGTATGGAAATTGATCTGAATTAGCCTTAAATGATAGACAGGACCCCGCGAGTGTCCAAAATGAAGGCTCTTAATCACTTAACAGCTTATCGTAAATCAACCAAAAAGTAGAACGGCTTGTAAAAGGAGCCGGGATTTGTAACATTTTTTGGATAAGGTATAATTATTAATTGAACTTTGAACTACTTTAGGTTCACCACATGTTTCTTAGATGTCTTCTCCACCCACATTTTGAAAAAAAGTTATAAATTGCGTATGGGCTTAGAAACCCAGTTTCGTTGTTTGAGTTGAGGTACATGTAATCAAACGGCATGACGTCATATCTGGGACATATCGTTTGCCTCTTAAAGAAATGTTTGTCTATAAACTGGAAATGACCCACTATAACTCTTCACTATATTTTATGAACGTGAACGATGTCTTTATTGTCGAACGTTTTTGTGTGAACTCTTAATGTCATAGATGAATGATACACGCAATGTTGCGGTTACTGGTCAGTGAGAAGTAAAGATTCCACAACATTAGGGTAATTGTCTCCCCTTGTCAAACACAGAGGTGACGTATGACATTTTCCCTGTGGGTGGACTTTGTCATTAATGTGATATTGACCACAACTGACCACTGGAGGTCGGAACAAGGCAACACAAGAACACCAATGTATGACTTTTCTCAAAGTCCTGAATGTGGAGTCATGCTAAGCATGTGATATTTGACATGTATTAAATTGAATTCCACGGTGATATCTTTATGCGTTGATTCGCATGTATTGCAGTAAAGCAACGTGATGTCAATCTTTTCTGACTGATTTAGTAGGACATATTTGTATTTCTGCAATTTTTATAAAATAATTCATTCTCTCTCTCTCTTTATCTCTCTCTCTCTTTCTGTCTGTCTGTCTCTCTTTCTCTCTCTCTCTCTCTCTGTTAGAAGTGTTGAAATGAAATCAATACCTCAGACCCTCTAAATCGTGTTCCGTATAATTAAGGTTAGCGATGAGCTTGAACTATCGGGTCCATCTCTATCATTGAAACGCTTTATCTTTAATGATGTGTTAGGCCCTTTTGATCTCGTTTATCTCTTAGAGTGGCACCCAGTTCGGATAGTTCTGTCCTTTTCACACTGATAACTCGAACTATGGACAGAAATTGATAGTCTTTTTAACATATTCACAATCGGTCATGGAATTGTCGATACACAAAGCTTTGGTTGATTATATGAAAACGTATTATGAGAATAGTAAATTAAGCCTTGTGAATAGCCAGTGAAATAATTTTTCCTTGAAAACTGAGACTCTGTAGGGATTTTTAGTGCGCCATGCTTTCTCTCATACTGAATGGATTCCGTAGTTTACACGAGTAAAACAATTCAAACATCAAATGAGTCGTACACGTCAAAGCACAAGAACCCGAAGTCGTGAATGGTCTCTTGATTAGGAGGGTTTTTTAGCAAGTGTTTAAGCAATACAAAAATAAAAGCGAGGAATTTTGGCGAGTCCCGTGGGGATCTGGATTACAATAGGTCCTCAGTACCCCTTGCTTGTCGTAAGAGGCGGGCGATCTATTGGACGAGACCACAGAAACCAAGACCCCTCTCTCTTCAAAGGCCGTAAACGACGGGCATAGGCTTAAATTTTACAGTACTTCACCGGCTATGTTGATGTCCCCATGTGAGTGAAAAGTTCTCGTGTGGGACGTCAGATAATATAAATCCCTCGCATATATATATATATATATATATATATATATATATATATAATACATATGAATTTACAGTATCTTCATTCCAGTTCTTACTCCTTTGAAGGTGCGCCATTTGCTGGAGAACACATCTCAACTATGTACATGCCTATACTACATTTATGCTGTGCTCTATGTCAAAAATACAACCATAAATTAGCCAAAAGGTGTTGAAACAATAATCGAAAGGAAGATAATGAATTGCGCCTCACTGTTCCGAGGCCTTCGTTGAATCGATACCCCTTATTACTCTCCAGTGCTCTGGAATTTTTATTTGGCGTTTTAAGGTGATTTTTGCGTTTGAAGGACGCATTCATAGAAAGCAACATAACTGAGATCCAATACCTTGTATTGTCATCTCTGGTTCTAAGCCGATTATCATCGCATGGTGGGCTAGGAAGATTTCTGCTGAAAGTGGCCATTTATGTTGGTTCTGCATGTGTAAGAATCATTGCACTAAGAAAACTACCAAGAAGATTATTTAGCATCAAAGTGCAGTAAAACAATTAAGACAAATAATTGCATTTTGTCACTACATGTTGAGTTCTAGCCTTTATTTTTTTTTCACTCAACCCAATTACAACTCTCTTATATCGAATTTTTGTTACTTTCCTTTGAATCTCGTTCCAATTTACCTTGATCAATCAGGCAGTCTATCAATATTTCATTAACATCCGCCTTGGCCTCTCCACTAAATGGATCGGCTTTTACCTTGCGAGTTGTCACAGTCTTGAGAAAGCTGTTTTGATTTAGGAGGTTGGGATATGTACATTTGACATTTTGGATCCAGTGTATAAAGCACAAACAAACAATTATAACACCCAACCTTACGTTTACCCCTAGGATCTAAACGATACATGTGAAAATCAATTAATTAATATATAAAGCACTAAATAATCACAACTAGGTACTGAAAATTATCGCCCCAGCCCGGGGTCGAACCAGCGACATACGGCACCCACCGCCTAGCAAGATTGTCAAACCAGTGCGTAAGTCCACTTGGCCACAACGACTTCCCTAAAAAGGAAGCTGAAACTGAATGACACAGCGACTGTGTGGGATTGCATCAGTGTGTATAAGTAGCGCTTTAGGAGCATAACAAAGCTTCCTTTTTAGGGAAGTCGTTGTGGCCGAGTGGACTTACGCACTGGTTTGACAATCTTGCTAGGCGGTGGGTGCCGTACGTCGCTGGTTCGACCCCGGGCTGGGGCGAAAATTTTCAGTACCTAGTTGTGATTATTTAGTGCTTTATATATATATATATATACACACACATGCACACTATATATTTTTTTTACATCCCATTGGAGAAGTTTTTTTCTTTCATATACAGGCATCATCACCTTTAGGTGAAGTGCCACCAATGCACAGCGCTCAGGGTGGTAACAGACAATGCACAGCGCTCAGGGTGGTAACAGACAATGCACAGCGCTCAGGGTGGTAACAGACAATGCACAGCGCTCAGGGTGGTAACAGACAAATGCACAGCGCTCAGGGTGGTAACAGACAAATGCACAGCGCTCAGGGTGGTAACAGACAATGCACAGCGCTCAGGGTGGTAACAGACAATGCACAGCGCTCAGGGTGGTAACAGACAATGCACAGCGCTCAGGGTGGTAACAGACAAATGCACAGCGCTCAGGGTGGTAACAGACAATGCACAGCGCTCAGGGTGGTAACAGACAAGGTTCTTTATCGTACCAACAGCTACCGTGACCTTGAACCTACGAATTTAAGGTCATGTCCAAAAGCACCGTGAGTCTCACTTCTCATTCCAGTTAATTGACGAAGGAACGGTCACTACCTATGTTAAACGGCTTATGTTTAACACGGCTCCAGTCCTGAAAATCGAACTTAGGTCATCTGCCTGACTGAAAATCGAATGTAGGCATCCTACCTGACTGAAAATCGAACGTAGGTGATCTGCCTGACTGAAAATCGAATGTAGGCATCCTGCCTGCGAAGCAAAACATCCTAACTCGTAGGCTACACTGACTGACGTGCAAGGATAAAACTCTTTTGGAAGGTACCCGTATTATTGTATTATCGTATTATTGCAATATGTATTTATTGTATGAAGATTAGTGGTCAATATCAAATTCTATAAAGAAACAAACAGGACCCGTTGACAGATGTGGGATTGGGTAAGCATTCCCTGTTCACCCGTCCTATTCAGGAGCCTCAAACGAGGTACAGAGGATTTATTCTAACCTGATTGATTGTTTGATGTTTTCCGCCACACTCAACAATTTTTTAGTTATATGGTGGCTCCCGGTTTTTTATTGGTGGAAGAGAGAACCCAAATACAATGTACCTGGGAAGAGACTATCGACTTTCCGAAAGTAAACTGAGAAACTTTCCCAACTTTCTCAGCGGGATTCGAACCCGCGTCGACAGAGGTGAGAGGCCGTGTGATTTTGAGCGCGATGCTCTAACCACTCGGCCAAGGAGGCTCCCCCACGGGACTGTTCGAAATTGAGACAACGTCCATTCCTTATCTCATCATCGAATTGTTACCGATTCCATTTCACTGAGCGAACATTTGTCTATCTGGAGTTTGAATAATGCATAGCGCAACACCATACAATTTTGTTATTTCTTGATCTTACAGTACAGATGGCGAGATCGTGTAAACGTGTTCCAAGGAGTACAAACGAATCAATACGGGTCGCATACACCTTTGCTGAGATTGAAACTTGTTTTCATATATATTCCAAATAGAGAAAAAGTCCATGGTGATACACATTGTCCTTAATCCACAAGACGACGCTCTCTCTCCTTCTCATTCTTTCTCTCTCTCTCTCTCTCTTTCTCTCTCTCTCTCTCTCTCTCTCTCTCTCTATCTCTCGCGAACTTAGAAATGTTGCTTTTGAAGACTTTGGAGCCGTGATTTATCGTTCTCGCTTTTGGTATGACGTTGAATGGCGATTACCTGAAATATCAGCCAATTCAGATTAGGCATATTCATACGCATGCATTTTAATATATAAATGATTAGTTGTATATTGTTTTAACGTCCCACTCGAGAATTGTTCACCCATGTGGAGATGTTGTTACCATTACGGGTGAAGGGGTGCATAATTTAGGTATATGCTCGGCGGTTATAGCCTTTGATCAGGAAGGGATCTTTATCGTGCCACACCTGCTGT
The DNA here is from genome assembly GCF_947568905.1 of Ostrea edulis. Classification (NCBI taxonomy): domain Eukaryota; kingdom Metazoa; phylum Mollusca; class Bivalvia; order Ostreida; family Ostreidae; genus Ostrea; species Ostrea edulis. The sequence goes on from NC_079173.1 coordinate 40,610,261, forward strand.
GACATGGGACCTCGGTTTTTGTGGTCTCATCCAAGTGACCGACCAATTTAGTTGCCTCTTCCGACAAGTAAGGGGGTACTGAGGACCTATTCTAACCCGGATCCCACCGGGAAATGTAAAATTGTATCCTAGGTCGCAGTTAGCGTTTTCTCCAGTGGCAAATTGTTAAATATTTCTGTGATGACTACAACAGTATGAAATGGGAATTGATCAGAAGGCAGAAACATCGCTTTTCTATCAAACATGATTGATGTAAATTATCCTACTTAGAACCCTGACTTAGAATAGAATAGTCAATTGTTACTGGTAAACCCGATGTTCTGTCAGAATGGTGACTGTTGAATTGGGTCATTGCAAAACCCGGGTTATATTTTTAAATATTTTATGATTATAATTATTAGTATTTTTTATTTTGCATTGAAAAACGCGATTTCTTGCCAACGCATGTCAGCTTGAACTTAATGAATATGATGATATGCATTAGTGATGGCCCTGTGTCATCAAACAACACTGGATATCGATGAGACACGTCACGTGACAGCGTACTGAATGTTTTATGATGTAGACTTTTGTTCTAAGAACTGGATAAATGTTGCATATCATTACCCATTCACGTGTCATGGTGATGTCTATATCAAGGCTATCAACACACCGAGAAAGTTATTTTTTACCCTTATTATTAAAAGAGGTACGCTTATGAGTTTTGTAGCATTGTCAATTTTTTTTGGGGGGGGGGGGTATATTATTGATTTCTACATTGAGCGGGAATTGGGAAATTTAAAAAAACAACAAAAAACTGGGATCATTGTGCTCGTTATTGAGATACAGTGTGTTAAAGAGATAACTAGTTACTTAGAATATACTAACAATCTGTTCACATCATAGAATATACTATAATACTAACGATCTGTTCACATAATAGAATATACTATAATACAACGATCTGTTCACATCATAGAATATACTATGATACAACGATCTGTTCACATCATAGAATATACTATAATACAACGATCTGTTCACATCATAGAATATACTATGATACAAACGATCTGTTCACATCAACGAATATACTATAATACTAACGATCTGTTCACATCATAGAATATACTATAATACTAACGATCTGTTCACATCATTGAATATACTATAATACTAACGATCTGTTCACATCATAGAATATACTATAATACTAACAATCTGTTCACATCATAGAATATACTATAATACTAACGATCTGTTCACATCATTGAATATACTATAATACTAACGTTCTGTTCACATCATAGAATATACTAACAATCTGTTCACATCATAGAATATACTAAAATACTAACGATCTGTTCACATCATAGAATATACTATAATACTAACGGTCTGTTCACATCATAGAATATACTATAATACTAACGGTCTGTTCACATCATAGAATATACTATAATACTAACGGTCTGTTCACATCATAGAATATACTATAATACTAACGGTCTGTTCACATTATAGAATATACTATAATACTAACGATCTGTTCACATCATAGAATATACTATAATACTAACAATCTGTTCACATCATAGAATATACTAACGATCTGTCCACATCATAGAATATACTATAATATACTAACAATCTGTTCACATCATAGAATATACTATAATACTAACGATCTGTTCACATCATAGAATATACTAACAATCTGTTCACATCATAGAATATACTATAATACTAACGATCTGTTCACATCATAGGATATACTATAATACAACGATCTGTTCACATCATAGAATATACTAACAATCTGTTCACATCATAGAATATACTATAATACTAACGATCTGTTCATATCATAGAATATACTAACAATCTGTTCACATCATAGAATATACTATAATACTAACGATCTGTTCACATCAACGAATATACTATAATACTAACGATCTGTTCACATCATAGAATATACTATAATACTAACGATCTGTTCACATCATAGAATATACTATAATACTAACGATCTGTTCACATCATAGAATATACTATAATACTAACGATCTGTTCACATCATAGAATATACTATAATACTAACAATCTGTTCACATCATAGAATATACTATAATACTAACGATCTGTTCATATCATAGAATATACTAACAATCTGTTCACATCATAGACTATACTATTATACTAACAATCTGTTCACATCATAGAATATACTATAATACTAACGATCTGTTCACATCATAGGATATACTATAATACTAACGATCTGTTCACATCATAGAATATACTATAATACTAACGATCTGTTCATATCATAGAATATACTAACAATCTGTTCACATCATAGAATATACTATAATACTAACGATCTGTTCACATCAACGAATATACTATAATACTAACGATCTGTTCACATCATAGAATATACTATAATACTAACGATCTGTTCACATCATAGAATATACTATAATACTAACAATCTGTTCACATCATAGACTATACTATTATACTAACAATCTGTTCACATCATAGAATATACTATAATACTAACGATCTGTTCACATCATAGAATATACTATAATACTAACGATCTGTTCACATCATAGAATATACTAACAATCTGTTCACATCATAGAATATACTATAATACTAACGATCTGTTCATATCATAGAATATACTAACAATCTGTTCACATCATAGAATATACTATAATACTAACGATCTGTTCACATCAACGAATATACTATAATACTAACGATCTGTTCACATCATAGAATATACTATAATACTAACGATCTGTTCACATCATAGAATATACTATAATACTAACAATCTGTTCACATCATAGAATATACTATAATACTAACGATCTGTTCACATCATAGAATATACTATAATACTAACGATCTGTTCATATCATAGAATATACTAACAATCTGTTCACATCATAGACTATACTATTATACTAACAATCTGTTCACATCATAGAATATACTATAATACTAACGATCTGTTCACATCATAGGATATACTATAATACTAACGATCTGTTCACATCATAGAATATACTATAATACTAACGATCTGTTCATATCATAGAATATACTAACAATCTGTTCACATCATAGAATATACTATAATACTAACGATCTGTTCACATCAACGAATATACTATAATACTAACGATCTGTTCACATCATAGAATATACTATAATACTAACGATCTGTTCACATCATAGAATATACTATAATACTAACAATCTGTTCACATCATAGACTATACTATTATACTAACAATCTGTTCACATCATAGAATATACTATAATACTAACGATCTGTTCACATCATAGAATATACTATAATACTAACGATCTGTTCACATCATAGATATACTATAATACTAACGATCTACTCACATCAACTCGGGTTTTTTTTCTGTTAGTGTCCACACCACAAACATGTAAGCAACACAGATCAATCATTGCATCAAATGAATACACGCTCGTGTCTTCTATCAATATAGATATTAAAAGTCCAATGCTAGTTCATATTGGAAATAAGTAATTTTCTTGCTGTACTTGCTATTCGCAAAAAAATCACCGTATGACATTTGAGAGTGTTAAGCAGATAGTAGGAGTAGTGCTATGTTTTGATAATTCAAGATGGAACTTAATAGAGTTGAGGTTATGGATCGAGTTTGGAATTATTGGCCAAAAATGCTTAATTTTCCTGTAAAATTTCGTGTAAATCAATATCTATAAATATTTTTAGGAATTGTTAATACATCAACCAAATCAATGAAGGAGCAACATTTAAATTATTTTAAATTATTAAATTACTTCAGTCATTATTACTTGTATCATGAATTACAAAATTTTAATCGAATGAAATAGTTATTGACGGGATGCGGGGTAAAACAAAAACAGTAAATTGTGCAAATGTTAAACTTATACGGTACCGATTTTGATGCACCAGATGCGCATTTCGACAAATAATGTCTTTTCAGTGATGCTCAACCAAAATGTTTGAAATCCGAAATAACAATGATCTTGTAAGAGCTATTTTAGGGGGAAACAGAGTGCCAAAAAGTGGAGTCAAATTCGTCCAAGGATAAGAGCTATGCATAAGGGAGATAATCCTTAATTTTGAAGTGAATATCTAAATTCTATCACAGCAATTAAATATAGAATCTACATCCGTATTTGCAAGCTAGTAACGATTTACTTAGCTATTGGGCTGTAGAGACCCTCGGGGATTAACAATCCACCAGCAGAGGCCTCGTTCCAGGGGTCATAATGTAAAACTTATACGGTAATACAAATGTATATCTTTTTCATTAAACCACATAATGTAAATTACAAACTTGAAATACATCCCTAGGTGTATAATTATTCACGATATGTTGCAGAAAGCAAAGAGTAAACTCGAGCAAATTTAGATCATTTTGATTATAGAACCCTTCCGCCACAAAATGTAGTCCTGTCGAAATTGGAATTTCGTAATTATAAAATATACATATATTTGGACCAGTAAAATAAGTATTGAACTATCATTTACATTTATATATGTATCATCCGGCGCAGTTGTGCTCAGAAGCCGAGGCGCTAACTTCCTTAATACGATTTTGTAAGCTGCATATATTCGGGGTGATGGTTATGTATATTTTGAGCTGAAGGTAATGAACAATGATCAATCTCATAACTCATAAAAGAAGTATAAAATTAAAAGTAGGGTAAATACATACCCCTGGACATACTAGAGGCGGCACCAGGTGCTTAGGAGGAGTAAGCTTCTCGTGTCCAACGGTCACACCCTTTGTCTCAATCGGGTAAACGGAATAATCCGTATTCAAAATATATTTAAAGATCGACCACGGTTGGTATATAACATGCCAGACAGCATTTTTACAAATACACTGAGATTAATAGATAGATAGTTCCCGTGATAAATGATTGGTTTGAGCGCCTTTGTAAATATTTTGCCCGATGTGCAATTGAAAACAGCGATTTTTATTAGTTTTTTTTTAAGTTAAAAATGTTCAATTCTAAAACATTTAATTTTCAATAGTTAATGAACGATGAAGTCAACTAGTGTGTGGTTGTTTCGTCATTTTACATCTTGACATTACACCCATAAAAGTGTAGAATGCCGAAGCTTTGCATTTGAATCTTTAAAATTTCAAGTAGATAAAAGAATTGATTTTGATATACACTCTGTTTAAAGTGCACTGCCTTAATGTTAACTTTGGAGGCACTGTTTGGTCTACTTCTCTATACATGTTTATTATCATTATTGTTGAAATTATTGATATATGTATTTTTATAGGAAAAAATGAGTGGTGGAATGAGGGAAATCACTGAGTCCAGAGAACGCTTGTCTCCAACGAGGTGAATGAAGGAAAAGGGAATCAAATCTCTTACACGCTTGTGAAATCAAAATGAGAATATATGATTGAGACGGATAGGTGCAAAGACGTAAGATTATTGTGTGAATTAGTGAATTTTATTTCGTTCAACTGATCTCCACATTCATTGATGAATGAGCCAACTCACAGCCCATTTCATTTATTAGAGGGAATATAGCGCTTTTCATCGGGTTTAGTTGCTGCTGTTTATCAAGTTTTACAGCCTGCATAAAGAGTTAAGGTTCACGAGGTTTTGATATTTGTGCGGTGTTTAAGGAGGTACTCTACATCGTCATAATGGCTGACTTCCTTTTAAAACATGGATGAAAATATTATATCAGCAATATTTGTCTATTCGCTTAAAATATCATCGACTAGCTGAGTAGCTCAGAAAGTTAGCACCTCGACTACTGAACTGTAAATCGCAAGTTCGAGTCCAGCAGGGGTTTTAATTTTTTTTTCAGAATGCTTTCTACTAAAACTGCATATTTTTTTTTACTAAATAAAGTAAATTTGAAAGTTTTCAATTTCAAAACGTTGTACATATATCCTCCACTTTTCATCCATATCAAATTTCTCTGGTGTAGCATACCTCCTTAAGCCACCTTTGAATGATGCTGTACATTAATTGCCATGTTCTTGTAAATGTCATGAGTTATGATACTGGTTTTCGTATTTTCCTTTGAGACCTACTGATTTGACCCATGGAAGTTAAGAAGGTATTTGATTATTTTTGGGCCAGAATATGTAAGGACATTCCATGAGTAACTAACTCCCTTTGACAATTTTTATAAAAATGCCCATAATCTGATATATCAATGGAGCGTTAATTGAAATTCAGGGGAAAAAGTAAATAAAGGTAATATGTATTGTATATTGAAAGAGAAATTAAAACTTCTTGAGAGTACTTCTAGTTGTATTGGTTTTAATGGGTATCTTTTTAATTTATTTTTTTAAAGGGAAACAACATTTATTTTTGGTTTTAGAACGCAAGCTTGGTTAGAAGGGCAGCACTATGGCATTTTGATTCCGATGTGCTTTTCTATAATTAAACTGGGTTATTTATTTCCGGTTTCAGCAATTCAGTAATTAATTTTTGAACTCTTAGATGACCAGACTGTCCGAAATGTAATGCAAAGCAGGCATACTCAGACAAAAGAGTGATATAGGAATAAAGTGATGTATTACAAAAAAACATGCAAGTTCTGTTGTCTCAGTGGAAATCAATGACGTATTCATTGGGACTATCGTGACGTCATGAAAGATATGTTAGTGATGGTATGTTTTTCATTTAATTTCATTGTTCAAGATATTTATTTTTGAGTTGTAATAAAAACTTTTGAAATAATTAAAATTGGGAAAAGAGCTACACCTTGTCGTCTGTTTGATTGTTGTGTGTCATATTCAGTGAGAGAGACATACATGTATATTACAACACATATACACACACACACGTCAACACGACTCGTACAGTAACTTATAGTTTGTTTAACAAATATAAAATGGCTATATTTGTGTGTTTTATATATATATATAAAGCACAGAAATAGCAACGAACTCTTAAATAAACATAACTGCCCTAAGTGAAGAAATGTTTAATATCAAGCACAGAAAATTTTACTTTATTTGGATACCCACTTCCGCCCCTACCCGTGGTTGAACTCTCGACCTGCGGAACCGAATCTCCTAGCAGCATGTCGCTAGACCGCCCGACCATCTAGGCAAGTCTAAAAACTTGCTTTCGATGACGATGGAATTCTCGCCACGCTGTCGCACGCTACACGGTCATTGAGAATGGAAATGGGATACAGTTATTTAACGTACATTTTAAGAGGATCATACATGATACACATTGCATTCGAAATATTTTACATAAAGCACAGAAATAGCAATGAACTCTTAAATGAACATAACTGCCCAAGTTAAAAAATATTTAATATAAAGCACAGAAAATTTCACTTTATTTGGATACCCACTTCCGCCCCTACCTGGGGTTGAACTCGCGACCTGTGGAACCAAATCTCCTAGCAGCATGTAACCACACACACACATACACACACATATATATATACACTTTTGTAGCGGACATTATAAGAGGGAACTTGTACTGCTTCGCTAGTGAGCTAGCTTTTTTTTAGTGAGTCTCTCTCTTGATCACGCAAGTTAAGCAACGGCGAGCGTGATCAGCATGTGGCTGGGTGACCGCTACACGTTACAAATTGGTGGCAGCGGTGTGACTCTGGTGTTTGGCGGGAGGCCTGCTTTAGGTAGAGTCTCTTCGGAGCTCTGGGTACGGACATGGATTCGTCCAGGGACGACGGTGGTTGTCCTCGGGAACAGCAGATGCCAAACACTCATAATGGACTTGCGCTAAACTTAGGGACGAAGCTTCCCCGAGTGTGTGTGTGTGGGGGGGGGGGGGGGGGGGGGGGGACAGTGTAGCGGACAATATGAGAGGGAACTTATACTGCTTCGCTAGTGAGCTAGCTTTTCCAGTGATGTGGTAGAGTGTCCCTCTTGATGACGTAATCAGGGAAAATAAATTCCGTTGAACTTCATAGAAATAGTTATACAGAGAAAATAAAACAATTTATTTACACATTGTAGTGTTCTGCAATGCCTGGAAGAAAAGCTATCAAAAGAAGAGGAGATTTTGGATTTAAACCATCCTTGTCAGTTTCAAATCTGAAAGATTATAAAATTCACTTGTTGATCTTGGAGATTTGAAAATAAGCTTGTTGATATTGCATTACTTGGGTCAAATTTTAGAGATGTTAAAACTCGGAGATTGTGTAACTAGCCGCATTGTCATAAAGGAATCCGTTTTCTAATTTACTCTACGTCTTTAATGCGGTATATTTTAACCATAAATAAGTGAATGGAATCGGGCAGGAGGCATAGCCTATTTTAGCCCTCTCCCTATATCAAAGTCACTATGAATCAAACATATATAGATATACCATGTGAAGATATACAGAAAACAGGGATACAAAGAGGTATATACTAATGAAACGAGAGAAGGAAAAATAGTGGAAGTAGGTGAAAATTGATTGATTGATTGAATATTGTTTAACGTCCCTCTCGAGAATATTTCACTCATATGGAGACGTCACCACTGCTGGTGAAGGGCTACACATTTTAACCCTATGTTCGGCGCTTATGGCCATTGAGCAGAGAGGGATCTTTATCGTGTCACACCTGCTGTGACATGGGACCTCGGTTTTGGGGGTATCATCCGAAGGACCGCCCCATATAGTCGCCTCTTACGACAAGCAAGGGTTACTGAGGACCTATTCTAATAAAAGAAAAAACAAAAACACACAAAAAGAAATAATTTACGCTACACATTTCTTTCAATAATGTATTGTTTGAAATTATCTCATTCTGAACTCACTTTTAGTGTAATTTTATGAAATTCAAAGCGTTTATTACAAAACATCCGAACGTAAATTATGCGAATGGTTAGGAATTGTTTGTAATTTGAATCGCAAGTGGTAGCAAATTATATTCTGCGTTTCCAATTTTTTCGGTTGCATTATACCTCTATGTGCCTGTGCTAATATATATTTCGCGATAATAATTTTGCGGATTTTTCCTATCCGCAAATTTGGCAAAAAACGGGCAAACGTAGAAAATACCCTATTGATTGTGATGTTCTTACAGTCACATAACATCCATGTCTGTTCGGGGAAGATTAAGAAATACACTCCTCTGACACGAGATGCGGATATCTGTGGTGTTAATGGTGTAAAAGTTAACATACTCTAGATAATACAGACAATGACTTTTGAAATACGTGTATTTCAAATTTTCTGGGGGGGGGGGGGGGGGATCTGAACTATTGCCTGTTTATCAACTTTAAGTATACAAATATAAGTATTACATATATTGCGACATAAATCAGTGCTCTAATCCTTTAAAGTACATATACGTACGTTAATGAGGTACCACGGATTTATACCTATTCTTACCGCTTACGACTGTAGTTGTGTACATGTACGTACGTTAATGAGGTACCGCGGATTTATACCTATTCTTACCGCTTACGACTGTAGCTGTGTACATGTACGTACGTTAATGAGGTACCACGGATTTATACCTATTCTTACCGCTTACAACTGTAGTTGTGTACATGTACGTACGTTAATGAGGTACCGCGGATTTATACCTATTCTTACCGCTTACGACTGTAACTGTGTATATGTACGTACGTTAATGAGGTACCGCGGATTTATACCTATTCTTACCGCTTACGACTCTAGCTGTGTACATGTACGTACGTTAATGAGGTACCGCGGATTTATACCTATTCTTACCGCTTACGACTGTAGCTGTGAAGGGTCTTAAACGTGCCAACGCCTGACACGACACGGGACCTCCGTTTTAAAACTCCTTAGAGTTTGCGTTCATTTTATTGATTTTCCTCTATTAAAGATGACAGAAAATAGTGAAAACGACTACATAGTAGACATATTTGAAGCCCTATAAAATCTGCAAAATCCGGGAGCTTCCGAGGGCTGGACTCCCTCCAGGGCTTCTTCCTAGACCCACTGGGGCCTCAAGACGGCCTCCAGACTCCATGCCTGATAAAGTTGCTCCCTCTAACCGCAATTCCTGGATCCTCCCCTGTTAGTTGTGTATGTTTGATCATATTGGGGCGTGGGGAGGTGTATTAGTTAACACTATTTCGCTTCTGGACGCTGCAATCCGAGTTCGTCCTCGTGGTCGGCAGTGGTTGTATGTGAGAGGGTATGGATGTCGCCCGCTCGGACACGCGGGCTTCCTCCAGGTACTCCGGTCTCCTCCCACAAAAAGACCCCTTAGCGCCAACATCCGTACAAGTCGGTAAATAGATGGTATACGCCTAATGTTCATTGTTGTTCTGCCCGACTTTGACATTATCATTCTTTCAGAGGACCAAGAGGAACAATCCAATTTTTTTCCTCTACTTTAGACGTTCAACGAAAGACAACATTTGTAATGTTACAGTCCAACTAATGGGCATCACTTTAGGGCCTATAATTCAATCACATTCTTTATTTTCCCATTTGAATGAAGTATCCGGAATGTATATTCAATTTAGTCTTTATTGATTATATTTTGAAATTCAACCTAAACAGTTTGTAAAATGTTGCTTGTATATTTGTTCAAATACCATTTTCAGTCTTAGGTAGACTTTTTTTTTTTTAGCTGGGTGCTGCTCTCTAACATAACGAACGTATATAAGATTTTTCTTTCTTTAAAGCATCATTTAATGCTTATTACTATAATAAAGTGAAGTCGTATTTTCGAAGGAAAGTATGTAATTTTAAAAAGTTGATTTTTCATCACCATGTTGTTCGAGTTCACAGCACCGTTATGGCGCACTATATGACGAAATGAACGGAATATAGGCATGGACAAATTTATTCATTTTGAGTAAAGCTATGTCAATATCATTCTAGTTTTTTTTTATAAATTGAAATAAAATCATAATATAATAGTTCAATCGGAAACAAATTTAGTTTGGCCACCATATTTATCATTCACATGATACATATATAAAAGTATCGCATGGAGGTCACATTCAAATATCATAATAATTAATTTGATTCAAATTCAAATTTTATAAATTTATGATTTCTGCATACGTTGTAGCTTCTGCTCCTACTTATATATATATATATATATATATATATATATATATATATATATATATATATATATATATATAGAATTAGCAGTGTGGAATTTCTTTTAAATTCAAGTAATTAATTTTTTGTATAAAACCATAGGCGTAACTTGGGTTCGAATATTACCGAGGCAGGGGGTCTGGGGGGCGCAGCCTCCCAGAAGCTATCGACATTTTAACAACGTAAAAGGTGGGTTTTTTTTACCGAGGCAGCTGAGGTTGCCTCAATGGAAGCTACGCCACTGTAAACAAATTAGGAATTTGTTCATGAGGTGAGGAATCCCATTTTGGTCGACGTCTAGGGAAAGTAAATTTCTGGGCAGAACAATGAAAATTTTTATAACCACTCGTCTGTGGACAAGTAACTAATTTCTCGAAGAATTTTCGTTAAGAAAACACTGTCAAATCACGCAAACACGATATCGATTTGACAACCAATGTAGTTCCCAGTAAGATTTATCTATCTTTTGATTATAAACTAGCATTATTGTTCAACCACGCTACATGATTTTGATATATTCCATGCTTTGCACATGTACATATAGAGCTTACAGCTGATGTGAAGGTTAACAAAGGCTGCTTACTCCTCCTATGTACGTGACCCCCTCCCCCTTGACATATTCAGGAGTGTGTGTTTGCCCTACTCTTTAAATAGGATTAATGAGATTGATCGCCGTTCGTTATTTTCACTTTTTCTTTTTCCGATCTTTCGGTTAGTGATAGCCCCGCGTTGTTTCCGTGTGTTATAGTAGAGAAATACATTGACCTTTCAATTCGACGTGAGCCGAGTAGATTTACATAACATAATTAGTACCGTATAAGTTTTACATAAGGATTGAATGTCTGGGTACTGTGTAGTTTAGACTTTAATAGTTAAATTCTCGTCTGTATCCTTCAAGTTATGACCAATTAAAAAGATATTTATTTTATCTTCTATGAATGAAATCTATGCAAAACTTACATGTAGTGTTTGCAATTTTATTCATAGCTGAATACTTTCGTGATTTATAATGACATATTTTGATATTGAAAATTTTCCAAGATTCAGTATTGCATTGCAAATTGTCTCTAGTATATTCAACTTGAACATTAAAAGAGCATGCAGTATTATTGTTTAAAAGATAGTTGAATTTAAAGTTTGAAATACTTTATAAATATATTTATAAAAGTGACAGTGAAACACGTGTTTGTTTTGTATTCGGGTGGGTGTTTTGGGTATTGGTAGATCGATTGGCTATTTTTGAAAAGTGTTTACGGGTGAATAGAATGAGTCCGTGCTACGCATGAGGTAACCACGTTTAGGGTAGAATCTCGGACACATCATTCGAAGTTCGCTGCTACTTTGCAACAGACTACACCCCCACCCCTCCCAGTATTGATGCATATCGTTTTAACTTTAAGAATTGTTGATTTACTTGTTCTATTTTCTTTTGTAGAACGGGTTTTTTGAAGTCAAATGAAGATTGATTTTGTACATATGTATTTATTAAAAAAGTCTGTTGCACTAGTGCATGCGAGCTCATCCTACGTACAGGTGTTTGTGTTTTATTTTATAAATGATTTATGTTCGGTTGAACTGGTGAATAAGAACATAATATTTTTTTTGTACATTGATACATTTGCAAAAAAAATGTATATAGCTGTCCTATCAGTGTTGAAAATAAAAAAGGTGGAGTCCTATCAGTATGTAAGTCAAAATAAATGTGTGTCCTATTGCATTTTGCACCGGTCCCAACCCCCAATAAATATTAACCGGTCCCTTAATACGGCACCAAACAGTTACTGACCGAGAAGACAGTGTGCGCGGGGAGACAGGTAAGTCTAACTTCCAAAGTACAAGTTTTATCTTCTTCTTAAAAGACTCGCGATCAATAGTACTTGGGGTGAAAAGGACATATTATTTTACCTAAATTATGAAACATACTGTTTCCTTGCTGTACGCAAGTTCGCTTGTGATTCCCAGATTTTGTCGAACACCTTATTTGAAATGAAAGGCTTGTAAAGTTTACAGATTAATAGCATATACGTGAATATGGTTAAAGAGTAGTTGATAATATATAATAAGTTTTCCAATGAAAATGAAAGCGTATATTCAAAAGGGGGTTGTAAAATTTACCTACCCCAAAATAAGAGTACCGTAATAATAAGAATAATCAAAATAGCTTCATATATAGTAACACATATCGTGCTATAACGTTAACGATCTTCCAAACACTTGAAAGTAAAACAATGCAAGGCTAAATATAAACGCTGAGATAGACTGAGTATAAAACTACGAACTCTGAAAATACTAAGGTATCTTGTTTTACCCTGAACCAAAACAAACAGCGACTCCACTTGGTTATCTACATTTTTTCAATTTCTAGCGTCCTAGTCTTTATATGGGACTGTCAAACCAATGAGATATTTTAAAGTAGTTCCACCCTCCTGTGACGTGAAAAAATCTTGCAAAGTCAATGGTTTAATAAGATTAATGCATGACAGGAAGATAAAGATTGCTGGAGTCTTTTTCAATAGTCATTGTCAAAAATCTTGTTAACCATAACAAGATTCATAAACTTTTAAAACTATAAATTCATTTATTTTACCCAGACTTAAATGAAAGGTGATGATAACGAACAGTAATCAACCTTATAAATCCCATAAGCATTTACGAAATAGATAGTTGGGTTAACACGGACCCCTGGACACACCAGATATGGGATCAGGTTCCTAGGAAGGGTAAGTATCCCTTTTCGACCGGTCACACCCGCCGTGAACCCTATATCTTGATTAGGTAAACAGAGTTATCCGTAGTCAATATCAGTATGCCACGAACGCTCCAACAATCGGTATGAAACACATCAGACAGTATTTGGCCCAATGATAGGTTGTGCTGGCAAATATTGTCATTATTACGACCATAAAAATTGCGAATATATACATTTTATTTCTGAGGATTTTTTTAAAGAAACTATTCCGGAATCTTACAGGAAATAAGTTAGCAAACACAATAGCATTTTCTTTTATGATTATCAGAAGAAAGATGAGATAAAAGTTGAGACAAAATCTTATTTTTTAAGACTCAGAAGCTAAGGAAAATAAGTTAAATTTAAAATACGAAAAGAAAGATCAACAAAGGCGAAATAGAAGAGAGGAGCTGAAGTTATTAGAAATGGACGAAGAAATAAAAATGTGGAAAGACCAGTTGAAGTTCAAGAGCAGACGGCAATGGAGACATAGAAAATGATGGATCTAAGGGAAAATATTTAGACATATCGACGACGTATTATCTATTAACAATAATGATTTTTATTCATATATTGATTCGAAATACCCCAGTGAACTCGCAATAAAAGACACCACAGAGTCGTTTTCTTCTCCTTTATACTTAGATATTTTTTTTAAAAGTAGATATTAACGGCAAATTAACAACTCAACTTTATGACAAACGGGGTGATTTCAGCTTCTCCATTGTCATCTTCCCATTTTCATGTAGCAATTTTCCATTATCACCTGCATATGGTGTTTGTATCTCTCAACTGATTCGATACGCAAGAGCTTGTTCTTCTTATGGTCAGTTTGTAAATCGAAGCAGGTTACTGACAGTACAAATTTAAACTTATATGAACGCGTTTTAGATAATGTATACTTAAGATGTGATATATATATATAATAAACTTGGATCAATATCCATTTATTTGAAAACTTCGTAAACAATAACATACCTTAATCTTCGTTTTCAAAACAAATAATAAACTCTCTATAATGAGCTTCTGTTATGATAGATAACCTTAATTTTTTTGTGAAACCTTCTAAACATATTATACTGTAGATTTTGATCCTTTAAAGTGAAAAACAAAATTGGGGGGAAATCGTGAATCAGTCCTTTTAATAAATAATACGTCGTCGATATATCTAAATAAATGTCGAATTGAAGACCAGAGGATTTTTTCTTCTCGCGTAGAAGTTTTTAAATGAATTCTGCTTTAAAGAAATATAAAAACAGGTCAGCTAACAAAGGGGCACAATTCGTGCCCATGGGGACTCTAACATACTGTTGGAAGACCTGATCACCAAAGACCAAGAAGATTTTGTAAATGAGGAACTTCATCATATTTTCTATTTCAACTTAAGAGTATTTGTGCGTGGAATCAAAGTGACGTTTAACAAATTAATTTTTAGATGACTAATCGATAGATATGAATATTTGCGGTTTCCATTTTTGTTGAAGAAGCAAATGTCTATGATGTCAAAAAGTCTAGTTTTTAATTTATCGTGAAGAATGGACGTGTAAAGTGTTGAAAAGTAATATGTTTTGATGTTGTTGATTGAAGAAATGTTTTTCGATTTCAAGTTTACTAAAAGTTCTTTAGTATTTTTTAAAATCCACAATTGATTTACACCACTTCGGGCATATGTAGTCGCACAGTACGTTTGAAGTTTCTCCTTCACAGCTGTTAATATTTTCACGAGGAGCAAAGCTAGGGGCTTGGAATAACGTATGGTTTTGGAATAATGTACTTACCGCCAATATAGATATACCTCAGTTGATTGTTTCACTGCTTCTAAAACTTCAGAAATCGTATGTTTAATGGATGATTTCAATGTAAGAACCAGGAAATCCAAAGACTTTGTATGCTTGGTTGATTTTTAACTAGCCATTATCATTTGCATGAAGAAACACGGCAATCCTTTAATAATTTTTAATATATTGGTCGACTCAAATATTCTACTTGAAAGGACAAGTAATGGTATTCCCTTTAATATTTATGGGTACAAATTGAATAAGCTGTGTAAAATAATTATTTATTCATTGTTAACGACGGAACTGTGGAAACGTCTTCACATTCTTTGAATATTGAAAAAGACAGGCACAATAATGTTTTAAGGACTGCGAGGCTTTGTAAATTATGTGATTATAATGCTATAGAAGATGAGTTTCATTTTATCCTGAGATGTCCATTTTACAAAGATTTGAGAACGAAATATATTAAGAGTTTTTATTACACAAAACCAAGTATCTTTAAATTAATTAAGCTCCTTAGTGTAGACAATACTAAAGAACTCAATAACTTAGGAAAATTCTTAGTTCAAGCTGTGAAAATACGAAGTTTAGCATTGTAAATCAATAATGTAATTATAGTATTTTTCTAATAACATGTGCATCTCATAATGTGATTACATATATATTATTTTCATTTGTAATTTATTCTCCTCCTATCTTCTCCTGTCCACTCACCTGTTGTTTATCTTATACAATTTGATATACTGTGTATACAAATGTGCATGTACATGTACTAGATGTACTAGATGTATTCTGATGAGTTATATAACTCAAGGACAATAAAGAATTGAAATAAAAATGGGAGATCACGTGACATGGACACGGAGTAGGAGAGGAACAAGTGAGCTCCGCTGAATTTCTCAATATCTTGTATATTTAGAGTTCCACAGAATTCTTCTGGTGCAGAGTACTCGATAATATCATACTTTATGTGATGAGACTTTTTTCTTGGATTCTTGGTGTGTTGTGGTGTGTTTGAAGTGTTCTTGACATCGAACTGTTTTGTTTTTTCAAAATGTCGACGGAGACTCCGAGCTTAAGGAAAAAGGAGAAAAAACATGACAAAAAAGCACCGGAGAATACGCAGGGAGCATCGGAAAGAAGGTTAGTACAATTGAGTTTACAGTCAGCCCCGGCTGCTGTTAAAAAAACGGTGGTTTCAGAAAAACAACCGCATAAGAAACAGATATCAAGAGGAATTCGTTGGACAAAATCATGAACTGAGATCACTGAAAGAAAACCTTAAACAATGCCAAATCATGTCAGGGGATGCCTTACAATTAGCTAATTACAATCAACAGTACTCCCAGAAAAACAACATAAAATTGTTGGGTTGGAAAGAGACAAGGGACGAGGATCTGAGATCGGATTTATGTACCATTCTTAAACAAAAAGTTGGCGTAGATTTAAATCCAAAGGATGTGTTGGCAATCCATAGATTACCGAATGGAAAGCATGGTGAACCTAGACCAGTCATTGCGAAATTCATATCAACAGAGATTAAAGTGAAAGTGATTAAAAAACAATCAAATGAGGAACTAAAAAAGACCTTTCTTATGTTTGACCAGATCACTCCAAGGAACGCCAAACTAATCAGCGTTCTAAAGGAAGACCCTCGGATTTTGTCAGCTTGGATCTATAATGGCAAAATATTTGCCTTAGATAAGGACAACATCAGACACAAATTTGATATCCTGGACTCCGTGGACGACAAAATGAAACGATAACTTTCAAATATTAGCGGAGCAAAATACGATAGACTGTTTACATCGGGACCGTAAGGTGATCGGGATCGGGATGATCAAAATAATTTGTAATTTTCGTTTTTGTGTGTGTAGTGGACAAACACCACCAAATGTTTTCCCATAGACTTCCATACAAATTCCAATCACTGTCAATTATTTATTAAGCCAATTTTCAAAAAATCAGTCACCATTCAGCAAAGTTCATCATCTCCCCTTCAAAATTCCACCAAAAAATATATGGCTTGCCGTTGCGTTTTTCCTTCAAATTTTGGCCTGTTTACAACTAGTGTAGATCCGCACTGAATGAAATTGTCCATCCAAATATCACCTCTCCACTCAGATCTTCCCTTATAACTTCTGTATCTTTCTACATATTCTGTTATGTCACCTGTCATTTTTATCACTTATATTTCACTATTAAATTCCATCACAAAGATTTTCTGTTAATGACCAATCAGATCTCCTGTCTCCTGTCAACTTTTCTTCTCCACACAACTTTGGGTGTCCACAATGGCGCTGTAGCTAGGCAATTCTGGTGTTTTTCCTAGTGTGTGTAAGCGTGAGGATGATAGGTGTGAGAGAACAACTAGTTCCTCAAAGGTATACTTTATAGGATTTAGTGTATTTCATTTAGTGAATTTGTTTTCTATTTTTATATGTGTAAACCCGAATGGATGATATGATAAAAATAGCATCAGTGAATTGTCAGGGCATAGCTACAGATTCTAAGAGACAAGATGTACTGAACTTTTACAAAAAACAAAATTATTCAATAATTTGTTTACAAGATACTCACTTTACATCCCAGGTGGAACCATTTATTGAAACACAGTGGGGATATAAATGCATATTCAATTCGTACAAATCGAATTCAAGAGGCGTGTGCTTCCTTTTTAACAATAATTTCGAATTTAAAATTCGTAATGAGAGTAGGGATGACGAGAGAAACCTGTTAGCAATTGACATTACTATTGAAGATAACCGAGTAACTATTATAAATATATATGGTCCAAATACTGATAACCCAAGTTTTTATGAAAAGGTCAGAGACACTTTTTTGAACCTAGATAATGATTATTTTATACTTTGTGGCGACTTTAATCTTGCTTTAAACCCAATATTAGATACACAAAATTATCACAATGTTAATAACGCAAAGGCTAGAGAAAAGTTCTTGAGATGATGAATGATTTACAACTTCTTGATTACTACAGGATTCTGTATCCTGACCAAAATAAGTATACTTGGAGGAAGAAAACCCTTTAAAACAAGCTCGTTTAGACTATATATTGATATCAGAAAGCCTCTCAAATATGGTGGAACAGTTTTCTATTAAGCCTGGATATAGATCAGATCATTCAGTAGTAGTGATAGAGTTAAAATTTAATACATTTAAAAGGGGTCGTGGACTTTGGAAATTCAATAACAGTCTACTGACAAATAAAATTTATATAGAAAAGGTTAAACAAACTATACTTAAAGTACAAAACCAATATCTACATGCTGACAATACAGACAACAATCATGATCATAATATTTTTCTCGAAGTTCTTCTCATGGAAATTCGAAGTATAACAATTTCACACTCTTCTTTTAAGAAAAAAGAAAGAGACAGGCTTGAGAAAAAATACTGGAAGAGATTGAAATCATAGAGTCGGACTATAACATTAATTTTAAACTTTTAGAGGAAAAACAAGGTTGAACTTGAAAATGTAAGGAAGGAAAAATTACAAGGTCACATCATTAGATCGCGGGCTAAATGGGTAGAAGAAGGGGAAAAACCTAGTAAATATTTCTGTTCTTTAGAATCCCGTAATTTTTTAAACAAAACTATCAAAAAAGTAGAAACACATAAAGATCAGGTCATATATGACCAATCAGATATTCTTCATCATCTCAAAGATTTTTATGAAACTCTTTACACATGTAAAGATTCAGATCTCTTAGATATAAATTTGGAAGATATCATAAAAGTCTCGGACACCCCTAGGTTAGACAAGACAGCTTCAAACTCTTTGGATGACAAGGTATTAATAAATCACCAGGAAGTGATGGCTTCACCGTAGAATTTTTAAAAAAAATTTGGACGGACCTAAAAAAACCCACATTGTATCAGCTGCTAATCATATTTTTGAGAAAAAGGAACTCCTTATATCACAGAGACTGGGGATTATTACATGTTTGCCAAAAGGTGACAAACCCAGACAATTTCTGAAAAACTGGTGTCCAATTACTCTTCTAAATGTGCTTTATAAACTTACATGTATATCGGGGTGTCTCAGTTATAGAATAAAATATACCTTAGATTATTTGATATCGGAAACTCAATCTGGGTTTATGAAAGGCCGGTACATAGGAGAAAACACTAGGTTTGTGTATAATCTCATGTCTTTCACTGAATCCTGCAACACACCAGGTTTACTTTTACTGATAGATTTTGAAAAGGCTTTTGACTCTATATCTTGGAATTTTATAGATAAAGTTTTAAGTTATTTTGGCTTTGGGGATTGCATAATTAATAGGATAAAAATCGTAAATACAAATATTAAAGCATCTGTATTACAAAGTGGTTTCCTATCAGAGCAATTTGATATACAGAGAGCCTGTAGACAAGGCGACCCTATTGCTCCTTATTTATTTATTCCTTGTGCAGAAATTTTAGCTATTCTTGTGAAACAGAATACAGATATCAAAGGTATAATAGTGAATGGTAAGGAACACAAAATTTCCCAATATGCTGATGACACAACTTTGGCTCTTGATGGTTCACCAAAATCTCTTTTTGCTGTACTTGACACTATAGACTACTACTCAAGTCTCTCTGGATTAAAAATAAACAGCTCAAAAACAAAAATTGTTTGGATAGGCTCTAACAAATTCTCTAGTCAAGTACATCATCATACAAGATGGAAACTAGAGTGGGGATGCACTACTTTCAACTTACTAGGGATATGAAAAAAATAGTCGATTTAAATTATAATATTCAGATACCAAAAATGAAAGCGTTGATACGCCAGTGGAATAGAAGAATACTCACCCCCATTGGTCGAGTCACAGTCACCAAAACACTGCTTTTACCTAAGCTAAACCATGCAAGGTGAATATAACGAACAGTGATCAATCTCATAACTCCTATAAGCAATACAAAATAGAGAGTTGGGCAAACATGGACCCCTGGACACACCAGAGGTGGGATCAGGTGCCTAGGAGGAGTAAGCATCCCCTGTTGACCGGTCACACCCGCCGTGATCCCTATATCCTGATCAGGTAAACGGAGTTATCCGCAGTCAAAATCAGTGTGCCAAGAACGGCTTAACAATCGGTATGAAACACGTCAGACAGCATTTGACCCAATGCGAGGTTGAATGAACGAACTAGATCGTTATAACGACCATATAACTTTCGAAATACTGACTTCAATCGAGACTGTTGAAACCCCTGTACCATCAACTTGCTTGTCAGTAGCTTACCT
The DNA here is from genome assembly GCF_947568905.1 of Ostrea edulis. Lineage (NCBI taxonomy): Eukaryota > Metazoa > Mollusca > Bivalvia > Ostreida > Ostreidae > Ostrea > Ostrea edulis. The sequence goes on from NC_079173.1 coordinate 40,631,097, forward strand.
CGATTTAAAAACTGACTATACGCAGAGCAAGCTCTTGCATATCGAATCAGTCGAGATATATAAACACCATATGCAGGTGATAATGGAATATTGCTACATAAATATGGGAAGTTGACGATGGAGAAGCTGAAATCATCCCGTTTGTCATACAGTTGAGTTGTCAGTTTGCCGTTAATGTCTACTTTCAACAAAATATCAAAGTATGAAACAGAAGTGGACGACTCTGTGGTGTCCTTTATTTCGAGCTCACGGAGATATATCAGATCGACATATGAATGAAAGCTATTATTGTTAATAGACAAAACGTCATCCATATATCTATTTATTTATCTGTTTATTACACTACCAAATCCTGATAAAGATATCTTGTCTTTTCTGAATAACTGTTTCTTTGAATTTATATGGAATCCAAAGATTGACAAGGTCAAGAGCCAAATTGTCATCCAAGATTACTTAAAAGGTGGCATGAAAATGGTTGAGGGTAATTTTTTTTATAATGTCTTTAAAATGTTCTTGGATTAAAAGATTAACAAACAGTCACAAACCATGGGTGGGTATTTCTTTGGCAGTACATGGCAATGAGGTGGTAAAAAAATGATATATTTTGGAGATGAATATATCTATACTATTATAAACCATAGCAATGATTTATGGCGTGATGTTTTTCAATCATGGTTAGCAATTATTCGAGCAATGGATGAAAAGTATTCCATGCAAAAACTCAGTTCCATTCCAGTATGGCATAACACAAATATGTGTGTTGGTAATAAAGACATGTATGTTAAAAGATGGTATCAACATGGTGTGAAATAATTGGAGACTTTTTAGATGAATATGGAAATTTTTTATTACTACAAGATTTTTCACAAAAAGTTAGACTAACAAATGTGTGTACAATGTAATATAACAGTATTATCAGTACTATATCTAAGTTTTTAAAGACTTTGTTAATAGATCAGATGTTAAAAAACGTGTACACCATTTATTCCTTTTTACTTTGAATTTATACTGTTGAATGATAAATGTTCCAAAGTGTTATATGATATGATAAATAGTAATGATCTCATACCCAAATCAATTTAAAAATGGAACACTGAATTATCTGTACATTTAGAAGGCAATGTTTAGGTCAAAGAGGCGTTTAAAGTTTGTTTTGAAACAAGTATTGATCCCCAAGTTCAGTGGTTGCAGTACCGAATTCTTTACAAGCTTCTTCCTACGCAATATTACCTCAAGAAAATCAGTATAATTTCAGATGACTGTTGTTCGTATTGTAAAGAAAATGTAGAAACAATGCAACATATGTTTATGTCTTGTTCTTACACTTTAGCACTTTGGAATAATCTTAGCATGCATATTTTCAGAAAAACATAAAAAAGAATTGGTTTTAATGTTAATGTTAGTAATGTTATTTTTGGTGAAACGCCTCTCAGTTTGTGTAATAAAGTTGTTAATTGATTTCATAATTCTATATACCAAACAATATGTTTTCAATTGTTCAAAACAAAACAAAATTCCTCAAATTACTGGGCTGATACATTGTCTTTCTTTCAAATACAAAGTTGAAAAATGTGTAGCAATTAAATCAGGTGAAGTTTTAAAATTACATTTGCGTAATCGATTCCAATCTGCTTCTTTGACCGCAAAAAGCCTCACTGGGTATTGACAGTTCTTCATACCGTAATATACATATTGCGAGGGGCCATCAACCGTCCTCTACGTCCCATTCTGTTCTACTTTGACGTCACCGTGTTACGAGAATAGCGTGATGTAGAAGGCATTGTCTCTTCAATACCAGAAAATGGACAGAAGTTCTGTTTACGGACGAGTCGGGATTTCATATGGGATTGTTCCATCGACACCACGTTATTCAGCTCTGCTAATTCGGCCGCGGAGGGAGGATTATGGTCTGGGACGGAAGTACAACACATGGAAGGACCTATTTAATGATTATGGAGGGCAATTTAATCGGGGTACGCTGTATTAATGAGATTGTGTGTCATCACTCTATTCGTTCACAACAACCAACATAACGTCATTCTGCAGCAGGACAACGCATGATCACACACCGTACGCGTTGTTAATAACTGTCTACAGCAGGAAAACGTGAATGTGCTACCCTGGCTTACGATTTAACGCCTATAGAAGATGTTTGGGATTAATTGAGCGACGTTTACGTCACGAGCCAAACCTGACTGCTCCGTTTGACACTTTGCATCGTTCCTTATTGCACATGAAAGGTGAAGATAATGAACAGTGATCAATTTCATAACTCCTATAAAAGTGAAGATAACGAATAGTGATCAATTTCATAACTCCTATAAAGGTGAAGATTACGAACAATTGATCAATCTCATTACTCCTATAAAGGTGAAGATAACGAACAATGATCAATCTCGTAACTCCTATAAAGGTGAAGATAACGAACAATGATCAATCTCATAACTCCTATAAAGGTAAAGATAGCGAACAGTGGTCACTTTCATAACTCCTATAAAGGTGAAGATAACGAACAGTGATCACTTTCATAACTCCTATAAAGGTGAATATAACGAACAGTGATCAATCTCATAACTCCTATAAAGGTGAATATAACGAACAATGATCAATCTCATAACTCCTATGAAAATACGAAATAGATAGTTGGGCAAACACGGACCCATGAATACACCAGAGGTGGGATCAGGTGCCTAGGAGGAGCAAGCATCCCCTGTCGACCGGTAACACAAGCTGTAAGCCCTATATCTTGATCACATATGGCGAAACATTCCCCAGGAACTTCTGTATATCCTGATTCGTTCAATGCGTCGGAGCCGTGACGAATACATTGGTCGGTTATACACACTATCAAACTTGTAAAACTATTTGCATCACATTGGTTATTTGTATGAACCGTAATGGACATAATTCGTCATTTGAATTGAAAGGCAATACATTATATCAAATAATGATATGCACAATGCAACATAATGTTTTGTATATGAATCTATAATTAAATTACTAAACAACACAGGTTTTTTTTCCTGCCGGTATAAATTAACATGCAAATAAAGTACCACTGTTGATTATTTGATATGTAGTGCATTTGTATTCCAGTTTGTTAAGAATTTTAGCAACCTGTATTCTGGTGTTCGCTGTCCAATATCATTCGAGTAAATAAACCATCACGCACCAATTAAGACTCAATTACCTAATCAAGTGTCTGAAATGGTGGAATAAAAATTATTTTTGAGGACTCCGTAACAGCTATCGATTTCGAAAATAACATCAGTTACAAGCTTAATCACGTTTAAAACAGTGTAGATGAATTAACGACAAACCCTCACTCAATAAACACGATATAGACAAATTTACATGTGACATTTGTAATCTTTTTGTTGGCTCAACAGAAACACATTTAGAAAGGTGAATATAGGGAACAGTGATCAATCTCGTAACACCAATCAGAAATACAAAATAAAGATCTGGGCAAACACAGACTCATGACTACACCAGATGTGTGATCATGTGCCGGGTGGGTTAAATATCTCCTGTCGACGGTTCACAGTCGCTGTGAGCCCTATGTCTTGATCAAGTAAACGGAGTAATCCGTAGTCAAAATCAGAGCACCAAGACCGACCTAACAATCGGTATGAAACGAGTTAGACAGCATTTGACTCAATATGTTGTAATGGCAAACTAGAGCATTATAACGACCATGGAATAAGCGAAATGCTGACTTTAAACGCGACTGTTATAGAACTTGTAACATCGACTTGTTTACCTCAATTATCAGTAGCCTGCCTCGATTATCTAACACATTGCATAGTACAGATGAACTAAGGTTTGATAAAACTTGAAGGATTAATAGAAAAATACTCTAGCTAAGGAATGCACAGTCAAGTGAAACCTTGGATAATCTAAGAAATAGATATATGCAATAAAGATCACAGTGATAGTAATTCAGATAAACCTAGAACAGTCCATAACAGCATTGGGATATCTTAAATAGCTCCAATAAGAAAGACATAACTAGTGTTGATATCAATTCCATGTTTGAATGTATGAAGCAAACTAGGGAAAATAATGAACAAAACGAAGGAACGTTCTTGGCACACTGATTTTGACTGCGGATAACTCCGTTTACCTGATCAGGATATAGGGCCCACGGCGGGTGTGACCGGTCAACAGGGGATGTTTACTCCTCCTAGGCACCTGATCCCACCTCTGGTGTGTCCAGGGGTCCGTGTTTGCCCAACTATCTATTTTGTATTGCTTGTAGGAGTTATGAGATTGATCACTGTTCGTTATCTTCACCTTGCATGTAGAAATAGTCAATGTAATATTTCATTGTGGCATTGATCCAGAGGAGTGACTTACATGATTAGTGAAACCAAATTATAAGGATACAGGTAAGGGCAATCGAAGTCATTCTGAAAATTTACAGATCAATCGCACTACTTTGTTGTCTGAGAACATATTTTTACTGGAATCTTGTGTGATCTTTGGAATGCTTTTACGGATGAAATACAGTTAATCAGTGAAGCGGAAACATGATTCAGGAAAGGTTATTGTACAACTGATAATGTATTTGTGCTAGATTTGACCACTAAGAAAATATATTTTTGCACTTTATAAATTTTAAGCAGGCATTTAACACTGTTTGGAGATATGGCCATTTTAAACGGTGAAATAGATAGAAGATTTTTTAAATTGATCAAATATATGTAAAAGGATATCAATTCAAAAATACAAATAGGTAAATACGAACCCGAATTTTTCATGTGAAAGGTGAAGATAACGAACAAGTATTTATCTCATAACTCCTATAAGCAATGCAAAATAGATAGTAGGGCAAACGCGGACCCCTGGACACACCAGAGGTGGGATCCGGTGCCCAATAGGAGTAAGCGTCCTCAGTCGACCGGTCACATCCGCCATGATTCCTATATCCTGAACAGTGCAATGTTGGATTAAGAGAAGAGGAAAGTTTATCGCAATATTTACTTTCATTGTTTATTAAAATTCTGGGCTAACTCCTAAACAAGTGGTTAAATTCTATTTTTCCAAATGGTGGGTGGATCCAATATGCTATTGGATTTGTGGCCTGTATTTTTTAGATTACCCACCTCTTTTGTGAACAGGCAGGTTGTATTCTGTAGATAACAAATTAGTTGATTCTCATTTAATTTTATGTTATGTTTTGTTGGGGGTCAGATTGCATAATACTTATCCAAAGATACTCTTTATTTGCCAATGTTTTTCTAGTCTTTTCTGGCCCCCATAAAATTTTGTTATATTTGTTGGGGGTCAGTTTGCATAAAGGTACGCTTTGTTTGCTTTTTCTGACCCCCATTATTTTGTCGTGTTTTTCATTCGTCATTTTATGATTAAATGACATTTTTCAATCCAACACTGTGTTACTGGTTCTGTCTGCCTTGCCAAAAACTTGACTTGGCTAGGTATTCCTATACTAATGGAATATAAAGCAGTTTAATACAGTGGTTACCTAACACTGTGTTATCCGAGTTAAACACTTGCTAATCATTTGATTACCCATAATGCACATGCACGTTCTATACAAACAATAAGAATTCAGGGGTAAATAAAAAATCTTGTTTGTGGGTGATAGCCGTTAAAATGTTCATGCATTGGTTAGTTTCGAAATACATATACATGTACATGGCATTCACTGTGGGTCATACACTTGTGATCGTATAAATGCATTCATTAGTCTACTCAATTTGAATCATCATAGAGATACCGTAAACAATCTGTGTACAAACCGTAGACATCCGTGTTCTTCAACAGAAAAGTGTCCTACACGGATGACCTCGGACTTTACACGGTTACTTCGGTGGCTACGGAGGATTTTTCCGGCCGATCTGGGGAAAAATTAAAACATGTTTAATTTTTCCCCGATTTGGCTTGACCTAGCCAGATGGTCCCGGACGCCGCCGGATGCATACACTACACACGGTTTGTACACGGTGATAGCGGATTGTCAAGGACTATCACGGATTGGCAATCTGGGATGATCCGGCGTCTCATCCGTGAATGTGTGAAAGGGGCTTAACACAGAAGTTAACACCCGGATAATAGCTTGTTAAAGGTAACTACTTTTCGGAAAATAGGGCCCTGGAAATGAAATAGATAGATTTACATATTCTTGTATGCAAGTGCAAGACGATATTTTATGCTGATGACACTGGTTTAATATCCGAAACTGCTATTGTTTACAACGCTCGTTCTATATCTTTGCCGAATATTTCGGTTTATATGGAAACTCGCGATGAATAACCAAAACAAAGGTATTAATGTAATCAGACAGTTCTATGTCAAAACATGAGTTCTTGTACAGTGATATTGGTAATGAAAATGTTAAAGAGTTTTGTTATCTGGGTATATTCCTATCAAGTAGTGCAAATTTTAATAATGCAAGAAACCATTTATCAGAACAATTATTGAAAGTCTTTTATGGTGTATTACGTAAGCTCAGTTTTTTTAATTTACAAATTGTCATCAACCCAATTTTACCCTTTTCTCATGAAATGTGGGGCTATGATAATTTGAACATTATTGAACAAGTACACCTTTAATTTTTGAAATTTATCCTGAATTTTAAGACAAGTACATCAAATCGTATGGTGTGTGGAGAAAGCCATTCGTTTTGATGTCACTGATTTTTGAAAGGTTTTTCGATTTCAAATTTACTAAAAGTTGTTTATGATTGTTTTTTAGAATCCTTCTTTGAGTTACACCACTTCTCTCATATGTTATACGTAAATGAATCTATACATAAAAGTATACACTTTCTGCGCTTACCTCAATGTAGTACCGTAATCATTAAGTTATTTGATAACAATAAAACGTAAGATTTATTCTCTTCCTATCTAATAATCGCACATACATTTCCTAACTACATGTATTTCACCCTTTTCTGTCCGTTGGGTGGGACCCTAAAGTGTTATCTGTGTCAAAACTCCCTTGCCAGGTAAAATCGTTTTTCTGATTTTTAATAAAAAGTACGTTTACTAGGAGCCGTCAGGGAAACTCAAAACTATTTACTTATGAAAGGTGAAGATAACGAACAGTGATCAATCTCATAACTCCTATAAGCAATACAAATTAGAGAGTTGGGAAAACACCGGTCCCTTGCTATACCAGAGATGGAATCAGGTGCCTAGAAGGAGTAAGCATCCCTTGCCGATCGGTCACACTCACAGTGAGCCCTACATTTTGATCAGGTAAATGGAGTTACCAGTTAGCCAAGAACGGCCTAAAATCGGTATGAAACACGCCAGTCAGTATTTGACCCAATGACAGATTGTATTGGCAAACTTGATCGTTATAGCGATCATAGAATTTGAGAAATGCTGACTTCAATCGAGACTTGAAACGCCTGTCACCATCAACTTGTTTGTCAGTAACCTGCTTTGATTTAAAAGCTGACTATACTCAGAACAAGCTCTTGCGTATCGAATCAGTTGAGATATAAACAAATAATATTGCTACATGAAGATGGGAAGTTGACGATTGAGAAGTTGAAATCAACCCGTTTGTCATAAAGCTGAGTTGTTAGTTTGCAGTAGATATCTACTTTCACTAAAATATCTAAGTATGTAGCAGAAGTGGATGAATCTGTCGTGTCTTTTATTCGAGTTCATTGGAATATATCAAATTGATTGATTGATTAGATATGCTTAAAGTCCCTCTCGAGAATTTTTCACTCATATGGAGAAGTCACCACTGCCGGTGAAGGGCTGCAAAATTTAGGCCTATGCTCGGCGCTTACTGCCTTTGAGCAGGGAGGGATCTTAGTCGTGCCACACCTGCTGTGACAAGGGACCTCTTACACCGCCCTATTTAGTCTCCTCTTACGACAAGCGATTGTATTGAATTGACATATGCTGGATCCAGTAAGTGCTCTACCAAGCCCCTATCTTTGCTCCTCACGAAAATGTTAACAGCTGTGAAGGAGAAACTTCAAACTTACTGTGCGATTACATATGCCAGAAGTGGTGTTAATCAAA